>NC_088888.1:24422092-24511320 GCF_037157495.1 Lathamus discolor
AAAAGCTGTGCTACAAGCATAAACTTTGAACACAGAGAATCTACATAGAAGACAGAGGTTACAGATGTCTTGGTTGGGAAAAGGCTTTGCACCTGGAAAGGACTTTGCACCTTACTAGGATCACACAACCAACATCAGACTTGGCTGTTCCTCCATTTGTTCACCATAGGGTTAAGATTAGCTAGTGGTTTTTGGTTTTTTTGTTTCTTCTTATGGCACAGAGCATGTAATCATTACTTAGGCTGAAACACTGGTGCAAGCTACTTATTCTTCACTTGTACAGTAATCAGCATGCTGGGAGCTCTGATTTATGACTGAGACTTCTATGCATGATAAATAATGGAACAGTAACATAATATTAGACCTTGAATCAGCATACTTCAAAGTTTTTTATGACTTCTTGTACAGCACTGCAGATGGCTGGGAGGAAAGAGTTTTAAAAAGATTAGAGGTTCTGGTCATAAATCCCAAACAGTCTCTCCCAGGAGCACACAGAGAGACAGTGCAGGTTCAAAAGTATACAACTGTTCTCTTTTAAAACTTCAGGTGTCTTTGTTCATCATGTCAGTATGAAAACAAGGGCACTAAAACCAGTAAGTGATTTCTTTTCAGGCATCTGATTATATATTTTCAGTTAAGAGTGTGCTTTGTTAATACAGTTTTCTTCCACCTGCAAACCATAGCTTTTAGTTTAATTTCTCCACAAGAGCATGACTCATTGGAGTGCAGATTTCTAGATCTACCTGGGATCCCTAAAAATCCATTTGTCATCTAACTCCTACCATTCATGGACTTTGTGTTTAGGTTATTTTACCTAAAGTTACCTAAAGCTACTTGTGTTCCTTTATTACAGATAAACACTGTTATCTGAATCACTGGGCAATTGTTTCCAGCTTGAAATTACTTTTTAATCATGTAAGTGTTCACAATCCACAGACCTGCAATGAAAGGAAGAAAAGGGACAGGTGCACAGATTAACAGTGTTTTAAACTATCTGGATTTCTCTTTAGCTTGGAATCCAATCAAGTGAGTTTTGGTTTTTGTTGTGTATTTTATTGGTGGGGTTTTTTTTGTTTGAATGGTCCCTTTCTTAGTTTCCTCTTTCTTTCTTTAGCCTCTCTGGTTTGAATGAAAAGGTCTGTCTTTCTAGCTCTGCATACATGACACCACCCATGCAGCAACCAGAACAATAGACAAAAGGGCAGAAATGGTACATTAGCTATTACTACTGGTTTAAATCTACATAGGCTATATGAATAGCTGTAAACTCCCTTTTGTCAGCTGTTACCCAGTTAGTATCAACACAGATTTTTAACTTAGTTAATGTTACTACTGTGACTTGCCTTCTTAGACTTATGAATTCTTGTACAGGACAAGGCTTAGCCCTGCTTCCACTAGAATACAAAGTAAACCTCTCATTTCTCTGAAGGCATTGTTCTCATAAGGCAATAAAAGCCAGGCAGAGGCATGTACAATGTAGAGGGGGTTAGTGTTAAGAAAATTTACTTTTGTTTACAGATTCCCACATGCTTGCCAAGAAAGCTTCATCATTTTGCTTACATTGCTTACAAAGGAATTAATATTTTCCTTGCCAGAATTGATAAACTAATAATTTTTGATTTGTGTTACAGAGCTCTGAGAATTTAAAACTTAAGGTGATACAAGCAGGCTGTACATAAGTAGATATAACATACATTTAAGACATTTCAACATGTTTGTTGTTTAACTAAATGAAATGCTAAATGAGCTCTCCATTTATGTGTGTATAGATAAATAGATGTGTGGATACAATTAGTACAAAATTGCCAATGTGAATGTGATAAATTATCAGGAAAATAAAATACAGTATTGTATTGACATGACTAATTTATATGACAAATCCTAACAGATTACCAACAGTTTATACTTCACCTGAGCCCATCAATTTCTGTCTTTAATCTTTCCCTTTCAATCACAAGACCCATAGTGTTTGCATATCTCTGAGGAGAATGAGGTATCCTGGCAGGTAGCAGGAACATCTGTTCAAAGAAATGTGAAAGCATCAGTGTCAGGAAGTCTGATCTTTGTGTTATCCTTCCCCTGCCCTGCAACCTGCAAAATCCTCTGCTCCTTTTTCTGCCCTGCTTTTCCTGTACTCTGTTGATCCTGTGCTGCCTCTTTGCAGCTGCACCCACTTTGGTACCAACAGCCCAACAGATACTGTTTCTTGCTTTCTCAGTTAAGGGTGAGCATTGATTCTGCAATCAGCACTGCTTTTATGGCAGCCAGGTCCTCACCTCCAGGTTTGATCATCATTCTCAGACGCAACTGAAATGAAAATCTAACTAATTGCACATCTGGAATTTACAAATTTACTGCAATTTGTGTGGCAGAAATGGAAATGAAAGGCAAGTCTGTCAGCTCAATAAAACACAGTGAACACCTGTGATTGCATGGTGAGAAGTGTTATTCTCTCCAGAACAACAAACAAGAGGGGCTACTTTTGCAAGTGACGAAGTAAACAGGCAACATCTGGTTGGGAGAAGTCTGTTGCTGAAGTTTGAGAGTAACACTTTTCCCAGCAGCTGACTGTATAGGAAGGTGGCAGCATGCATTGAGATAAGAGAAGTTTAATAATAGAAATAAAAGTAAAATGTAATAATAACAAAAGGAAATATATATATAGGAAGCAAAAGGAAGGAATAAGCCCTGCCCCCTCCCTTAGCCAAGTTTGGCAAGTCATTACAATTGCTGGCTGCAAAACTGAACTAATGATTGTGCTTTACCAGGGCTAGTGTCAGTCTTCCCACTAATGGATATTGTATGCTCCTTTTTATTAATGCTTCTGGTACATGCCAAGATGTCAGCTTGATGTACTTCTCCAGTGTGAATTCTGACTGTTTATAGGTTTGAAAATGTAGATTTCCTTCACTGAAAATGTCATAATAATTTTAATAACCTCAAGTTACTGAGTCTAATACATCTTCTGTTTTAAAGGCTGGCCCTGCTAGATCTAATAATCCTTTCAAAGACCGAGTGCAGTTCATGCTTGTGACAATAATGATGAGTGGCAGGTGTAGCACATCTAATAACTTGTAGTATTGCCAAGTAAAATACCTAGTCACAGTCATTAAGAGCACTGCAGTCTATGCTTTAGCAAGTCCACTAGTATAAAGAGAAACAGCCTAGTGCACCTGGGTACGTTATCCATAAGTTGTTCTTTTCCAACCACTTTTGTATTGTGGTGGTTGCAGAGGCTGGTTGTGAGGACTAAAGAAGGTTGAAAATAGCCCAATCTCTTCACTTCTAAGTTATAGGCAGTTTGCTTAATGGCATGTTTGGGTGGGTGGGCAGGCATCATGTACCTGACTCTGTAAATGAGACTGATCGACTAGAATTCACTTGGCAGATTCCATGCCATGCAGGGGAATAACGACTCCCAGTGTATTGCTGACTATCTGCATGGGTATCTGAAATGCTCAGAAACATTTCGATGTCTTATTGAAATCAGGGAATGTTGAACACATTAATCGTGTTAATGACATGGATTTTGTTATACTGCATCCAAGATGGGTTTTTTATAATCCTGACCCGTCTCTTGCACAGCAGGCATAAACTGATGTTTAAATCCTTTCTATAAACTATTCATTTAACATACCTATGTACAACAGTAACAGAAAAACAGCCCCATTTTACCTCCCCTTCTCGGATGACAATGTCTTTTCGTTTCCCATTTTCAACTATCTTCAAGCACATATCTCCTTTAACCTGGTAAAAAAGCTGAAGGAATAGGAAAATAACATTAAGGCAACTACTTCAAAACATTCTGTACTTTATATTCTGTATATAAAGGATATATGTATAAATGCATTTAACCTTAATTGCAAATGTTGGCAGATTTTTTTGTAACAATAAGTAGACTCCAATCTTTGTTGCTTTTGAAAATGTTACTAAACACAGATTATTTCCATTATCTCACATACATTTGACAATCTATATAACAGGTCTGTAGCTGCTTATAGAGCCATCCCGGGAACCCAGTGGAATTCCATTTTGCAGTCTTTACTTCTGGGGTTACTTTTTGAAGGAATGGGATGTTATGGTTCAGATCTCTGGTAATTGCACTGTATATAAAGATTCATTTTGGATATAGCAGAGTCTTCACTATTGCATTCAGTGAAATTAAATGTCACTTTTCCAAGCAAACTCCAAATGCACAGGATTTTTGGGTGTGTGCTTTCACTTTTTTAATGGAGCTTTCTCATTTGGGAATAATAGTTTATTTGGAAGCTGTTCTGCTTTGTTTCTGCAGATACTCTTGAATCCCAGCAACAGCCACTTCTCTTCCTACTGTGCATGGAAAAGGATCATATTTGAAGCATGCCTTCCTTCTATCTGGCACCAAAGGGTGCTCAGGCATTGGATCAGGGTGCTCAGGCATTGGAACAGGCTGCCCAGGGCAGTGCTGGAGTCACCGTCCCTGCAAGTGTTCACACACCGTAGAGACGAGGCCTCAGTGCCATGGGTTAGTGGTGGCCTTGGCAGTGGTGGGCAGTGGTTGGACTGGGTGAGCTTTTCCAACCTGGCTGATTCTGTGATTCTATAAGGACAGATCCAATGAACCTGTAATTCTGTCTTCAGTAAGTTTTCCATAACTCTGTTTTCAGAATAGCTTTGCTGTGGCTTTGAGATGCTCAGTTCTAGCCTCATGTTTCATGGCAGGACTGTGCTATGATCTGTAAGCAGGTCTCTCTTTGACCTGGAATAATGGGCACATTTTTGCTTGTTTTATATAATACAGAGGAATAATACTTCAAAAAGCCAACTTTACTTTTCTGCCACTTTGCCAAACTTCTATTTGCTCTCAATGTTAGAATCATAGAATCATAGAATAGTTAGGGTTGGAAAGGACCTCAAGATCATCCAGTTCTAACCCCCCTGCCATGGGCAGGGACACCTCACATCTCTTTGCCATATTTAGAAACCAAATAGATTATTTCATATAACTGCTATTGCAGCTAAAATTGTCTGAAACATGATTAAACCTTAGAACCATAATGAAAATAATTTTATTTATGGTAATTCACTACCATTTCCATAGCAAAATGGAAAATAAATAGGGGAAGGAAAAAAACCTCTGAAGTATATGAAAACCCCCAAATAGACCTCTTCCAGCATTAGAAAAGCTTAACCCATTTTCTGAATCAGTATTGTTTCCAAAAGAGTTTTGAAATTTTAACACATGCCCCTGAAAAAATCACCTTTATGAACATAAGAAAGAATATATATGCTGCTGAGGGAATGAAACAGTAGAAGGAACTGAAGACGTACTGGAAAAGAGTTCATGCTGAGAGCTCTTACACAAAAGTTCACCTTGCGCCAGGAACATCCCCATGGATAAATAAGTTCTGTCTAGATGGCCTCTGTGCCAAGCTACGTATCCTCCTTGTACTTCATTTCCCCAGGTTCTTTCTGTGTCATTTTCTCTGGTGTTACTGAATGACCATATGAAATGCTCTAGTAGCCCTTGTTACCGAGTGCATTAGATAGAAAAGTCTCGATTTGTACATTGCTACTGCATAATGGGTCAAAATGAGACATGGATTTTTCTTTCTGGGTGAAAAATGTGGCTCAAGGAAGAAACAAGGTTCTTCACCAGTCTTTTCATCTCTTTTGTTACTAAATATGCTTATTTGTTAATTATTATTCTTTTTATACCTTCTAATTTTCTTCCTTTAATTTTCCAGACCGCTGCCTTTCGTTTTGCTTTCCTGCTTACTATGTGGCATCTTCTTGTTACTATTACACTAAAAAACCCTCCTCTTATTAATTCTCACCTTGTCTCTGAAAGTTATGAGCCACCTAGAAGTACTTCTTAACCTAAAGATTTTTTTTCGTACCATTGCTCCATATGATCATTAAAACTGCAGTTATGCCTATGAAAGCTACATCTGCATAAAGGATTTGTGGGTTCTCACTTTGTGACTTGGCCTTTTAATAGGATGACTATAAAGTTTTTCTTACAAATTATCACTCAGAACTATAAATGACCTTTTGCCTGACAAAATAATGAGCTGATCATGGTTTTGAATGAGGTTTAGGGTTTTTTATCCCAAATCTAATTCAGGAATATGCCTGTTTATTAGGATACTCTGTCTCACAATTCTTCTCTAATGGAAAAACATGGATCTATATTTGACCACAGGAAGGTGTAAATGTGCCTGATAAAAAGCTGTCCTAAAATGTAATGTATGACTATCTTGTACCTCCATAAAAGTGACCAAAATTGGCTCATATGTTAAACTGCTTTGTGTAACTAATTCCCACAGTAGTGGGTCAGGGATGAATGGTAATCCAGTATGAACTGGGAGATGCAGGGAGAGATAAGATTGTAAGGACAAGGAAAAAAAAAAATCTATATATTTAACATTATACTGCAAACCCTTCTACGAGTTAAACTTCAGCTCAGTTTTGTGTGTTCATCTCAGTGTATATCTCTAATAGATTCTTCAGAGCAAGAAATAAATTAATTGTGTTAAAACAAAAAGGTTGAGTTACAGAAAAAAATAGTTGGAATCATCAACTTCCATCTGAATCTTAGTGTCATTTACCTTTATAACAAAATTCACTCACTCTTTTTTGAATGGAATATATAATACTTTATAATATTCCGTAAAAGCAGTGTACTGATTAGCTATTCTTCAGTGCTTTCCAAGCAGCCATGCTGCAGATGTGATTGCTCCTTCCTCAGGGATGTAATCATGTTGATGAAATGACATTTTGTTTTCCCTAGCTAAGTATCTCTGGAATTTCCTTGTAATATAGAATGGATGTGACACTCTTCTGATTGGCAACAGTCATTTCACATGCACTGCACTGAGACCTGGTTTGCCTCCTTAGCAGCCCAAACAACCTGCCAGCATGGTCCTGGGTGTTGCCAGAGCTCCCCCTGAGCAGCTGATGGGAAAGACATAATGGACACGCATAATGGAGTGTGTTGAGTAACTTGGTAGGTGGTGGAGATGCTTTTATCCACAGCCACGGGTGAGCTGTGAGACCGTAGTGGCAATTCAAAAGAGGCAGGAGTCAGTCAGTGATAAGGTAGCATCTGCTCTTTCAGATATGGTTACAATGACTACAGCCACCTGCATGGCACAACTGTAACAGAGAAGTAATGAAGGCTGTTGTGAAATGGTTGGGTTGGCTGAGAAAAGATTTAGTGAGAAGCAAACACTTTTTAAAAGGATTTATTTTTAAAAGGATTTACTAAACTTGACTCACTTCTGCCTTGAACTGTGTAGATGCTGAAGCTGGGGCTTGCAAAGGTACTTTAGATTAGGTGGCCAAATTTTATCGGGATTACATGAAATTCAGTTATTCTGCTGGAAGCAACACAAATGGTCTCCCATCCTGAAATCCTCACTGCCAGGCCTTGTGTACCCCCTCTCCCTTAGGGTGCCTTCAGAGCCAGTTCAGATACCCCTGACTCAGAGGAGTCCTCAGGCCAAGCGGACAATTCCATGAAAAAGGCAGTGAAGAAGGTAGATGTAAATTGTTACAATTTTGATCAGTTTCTACTCTTTCTTCCTATGTTTGCATTTTGCGCATCTGTAGCCATTGTGCCACAAAGGGGATTGATGTGAAAAGTATTTAGACATTCTATTCTTTAGCCTTCCAACCCTGAATGGAAGCTGAAAATGCTGATCTTTTTCACAAAGTGCAGAAAAAAATCGTAATTTCAGGACAATCAAAATATTTAACTCTGGTGGTTTTAATTTCAGAGTTACTTTTAGAAACATAGATCAATCTCTTCTGCAACAAAATAGCACTTCAAAAATATCATTACCCTTCCAAAGTTTTGCTCCAAAATGTTGAAATGAGACATTTTGATGTGTCAGAACAACCTTCTCTAGTTTCCTGTTGTAAATGAATTATAGCAAAACAGATCAGATATCATGTGCTTGTTTCAAAGGAAATGCACAGATGGTCTATGGTTCTGGTGAATGATTCTGTTTAAGTCTTTCAATAGATCTAATAAATAGAACATCACTGAGGCTGGCTTTGCTAATCTGTAGCTTTAAAAGTAGCTGCACTTTAATCATTATAGATCAATTAAAACAGAAAAATATAAGCAGGCTATGGGTTACCTCTTCTCCTTCTTCAATATGATAATCCTTCCTTTCATTTGGCCCTCCAACAAACATCACACTTAATTGATGGCGATGCCTAGAAAAGCAAGTGACATTTTAAAGCTACCTCCACTCCTGATGGTCTTTATTTCATTGATGATTACTTTTGAATACTTTGAGGACAGTGAGTCAGTGAAACAAGGCCGAATGCTAAGCAACATCTAGAACGAGAACTCAAGAGCTCTTGGATGAATCTCTGCTCTGCGACTGTCCTGCCGATTGACCAGAGCCTAGCTACCTCCCTCCTGGTATTTCAGTGCTTCCAGCTATGAAAATGGGCAAGTTACCAACTGTGAAGGTAAAGGATACTACATAAGAAGCTGGAAAAAGAATTTCTTTCAACCTGAGCTGATTGGATCAGGATCTGTAAAGGTAAAACACTTTAGAAAGTTAATAAAAGTAAAAACATACTTTTTCCCCCCCCATTGGTAGAATTACTAGAGATACAATGGTAGAAATTATCAGCAAATTCCTCTTCTATTTATACTGGTTTTGCTAAGGTGGAACATTACCATAGTTTCATTGTGGTTGTAGCTAATTCAGAAAAGGAAGTTCAGGCCCTTTGGCTTATCTCTGCCCCTTTTAAGAGCACAAATGAGCACTTCTCTCAGCTGTCAAAAAGAACAGCTATAACCCCCATTATACTTACATTAATAAAGAAGTAAGGTAGCAGGTTTTCATTTGTTACCTGCCCTCCCACCTACCCCACCCCCCTTATAAATGATGCCTGTGATACAAATTTGTCTTAACCTCTTTGATACGAGAACTGAGGTGTGTTGACCTCTGCTTTTCAGTGAGGAGATTCTGGGCAATACTTGGGCTAACAGGAGATGCTAGTATCACAGAACCAGCAGAGCCATATTCCCCTGAAACACAGAGAAGAACAATGTGTCCCTCTGTTAGCACCTTGCAAGCCTTAATTGAGAGAAGCTATTCTGAATGGCTGAATATACATATTTGATCTGTTACCATTATCTTGTTTACTTTTTAGAGTATTTAAATGATAATAAGCAACATATTTGGGACTAGTAAAGCAGAAATAATAAGCTTTGAATGCCATATTAATTGGCCAAATAAAAATCTAAATAATTAAATTAGGTTACAGTTCTTAAATTGATCATTTTCGTATTAGGAAGTTGTATATGTTGCAGCACTTGGCTTCATGCCTGTATCCTAAAATAAGGAACTGAAATCAGATCTGTTTGTACCATGCAGATTTAATGTTCAGTTTTGAGAATGCACTGTAATACTTCTGCATTAATAAACACTCCTACTAAAAAAGGGCAGGAAGACCAAAACAGTAACAACACAACTAGTAATTAATGAAATAAATTCAAATCAACTTTGGAGAATAAAAGAAGAGAAAAGCAATTAAAAAAAAAAAAAGGGGCAAGAGAAAGAGTGTCTTGTAACCTGCTGTTAAGAGGTTTTGTTTTTTTTTTTTTTTTTTTTTATAAAAACCCATAAGTTTTTTATTAGTTCAGTAACTAAAACTGAAAATATTGCTCTGGGTTGCAGGCTGGGCTTAAACCATGACAAAGGTTCTAATATGATTTTTTTAAAAATGAGGACTACAGCCTCCATAGCTTGTGCATATGAGCAGTGCAGCTGCTGGAACAGTCAGCATGCTGGAACAGTACAAATCTGGGAGTTCTTATAATTTTCCAGTGGAAAAAAGCAATAGAGCGTGAGTTTGGACTGGTACCATGCTCTTGTGCCTATATGTGGAAGGGTGGCTGTTTTACCTTCACCTCTACCAATTCTTTGCAGTTTAGTTTATACTAATTACATAATTAATAAAGAACCCTCCTTTTATTATGGGATGAGATGATCCACGTGCGGATCAGAGTTCCACTCTATCAGTACAATCACAATGTGACTAGCGAGAATTTCCTCTGAAATAAGCTCAAAGGAATTATTATTTCACTCAATTTTATATATATATATATAAAAAACAAAACAAAACAAAAAACCAAAAACAAAAACCAAACAACAGACCCTACATTATTTATTTAGCACACAAAAAATTTCTACCACCAGAATGGCTGTGGTGAGACACCAGTGCACAGCCAAGTCATTAGGCCTGGACTTGGACCTACAGACAGCAACATTTCAGGATCCAAATAGTAAAGCAAGATTATTATTTTTCATTGAAAGCAAAAAAAAAAAAAGCTTTTCCTTTATAAAACCTGGTTTTATAGCTTTATATTACTCCTTAGAATCCTTTCTTATGAAAGCTTTCTGTATATATAATTTTAGACAAAATATATCATCCTCAGCTTCACTGACAAAAGGAATTCTTGCTAATGTTGTGACTAGAAGGTGGCACATGTTGGACTCCTTACACTGCAATTTGTTTATGAGCTTTGACACTGAGAATATGAATGCTGTACAACTGCATAATGCCCACACTTTTTCCTTGTATCAGTTGTCTCACTTGGAATACAACTCATAGCTTCAAGCTGCTTCTTCAGCCTCCCTATCCTTCCTTGACAGCTCTGGAAATGCCCTGGAAACCTGCTCTTCTGGTGCCCCCGCCCTTCCTTTCTTCTTGTCTTCCAGCGGTAAGTCCTACCAGTTTTGATTGCTTGTGCAGCTTTAGCTCCTTTGCAATGATGTAACAACTCTCAGCAGCTCTAACAACTGTTTCAGGTTGTAATTTGGTGCTACTCTGTGCTACTACTAAACCTTATCCTCTGTGGACGTGGATGCCACTTCCTCTGATTTCTATGAGTTTATTGTCACAAGGCCTGACACAAATCCCCTTAACTCAGTCTAATGGCCTACAAGCGACTTTAAGTTGAGGCAAATGTATTATGTTAGAGTTGATCTTTACAGCTGATGCTGAGTTACTGCAAAACATTTCACTTTATTTCCTGTTCTTTGAAACAGCACTGACTTTAGTCTGAGAGGAACCACAGTTTCTTACTGATTTTACCATGTATGCATTTACAATGTATGCATTTTAGCAGCTTCCTGTTATAGCTAAGACTATATCTAAGAACTGGTTTAAGAAAGAATAACTTCATTTACTTACATAAGCTTATTGCACACAGGTGGCAAAAAGGCAGATTTGTTATCTTCTATCCATTTTCTTACATTTATGAGGAGCTCCATGGTTCACCAGCTCTGAAAGTTTTGATGGGGATACTAGAGTTTGCAGAGGGCTTTCTCTGTGAGCAAACTGCATGTGACTCCATCCCCACAGCTCAGGGGATTGGTTGGTAGAAGAGGTGTCTTCAGGTTTCAGTGTCAAAGGGGATGGGTTCAGGAGTCAAAGGTTGCTTTCTAAAGAGTTCTAATGTTCTGGCAGCTTAGCTAATAATTGACTAGTGTTTTTTAAAATACGTATTTTCATTGAAGACTGACTCTGCCCTCAGGAAGTTTCTTAATTCTCTTTACTGCATCAACTTGAGCTTACAAAAATTGTCCACAAGTGCTCATTTTAATTTGATCCACTCTTTGCCAGTGTTGTAGCAGGGCTTGTTGGAGAGCTGAACCTGGCTTTGTGATGCCCTTTGGGGAAATGCAGCACGTTGTCATCAAATTATCAGGCAAACAAGAAACTGAGAACTACCAGGCATTCCAGACCTGTGTTTGTCTTTATTCCTTCATGAATTCTTGTTCAACATCTGCATAGTTGCTACAGGATTCCTCACTCTGTTCCCCACCACCCCCATTTTTAAATAAGAAAATGCATAAACATTTGGTTTTGGACTTGAAATATGTGAAATGGGTGGTAAACAGAAACCCCAAGACATTTTAGCACTTTTCAGTTGCTCTTGATGTAGTTTAGTCTTCTGACAATATCGACACTGTGCTTAGTGAATGTGTATGGATAGAAGGTTGTCCTGGGTTCAGCAGTAGCAGTCACTTTTCTCCTTCTTAGCAGCTGGTGCAGTAATGTGTTTTTTGACTTTCAGCCTGGGAACAGCTCTGATAACACTGATGTTTTTAGTTGCTGCTCAGTAATGTTTACTCTGACCAAGGACTTTCTGAGCCTCACGCTCTGCCAGGGAGGAGGGGAAGCCAGGAGGAAGCAGAGACAGGACACATGACCCAAACTAGCCAAAGAGGTATTCCATACCACAGCATGTCATGCCCACTATATAAACGGGGGGCAGTTACCTGGAAGGGTTATATCACTGCTTGGTCGGGCTGGGTATCAGTTGCCTGGAGGTGAGTGGTTGTATTCTCTTCCCTTGTTATTTCCCTTATCATTATTATTATTGGTGGTAGCAGTAGTGATTTGTGTTATACCTTAGTTATTGGACTGCTCTTATCTCAACCAATGGGAGTTAGATTCTTTCAATTCTCCTCCCCATCTCTCCAGGACCAGGGGGAGGACAGGAAGGGGGGAGTGAGCGACCGGCTGCGTGGTTCTGGATTGCAGGCTGGGCTTAAACCATGACAAAGGTTCTAATATGATTTTTTTAAAAATGAGGACTACAGCCTCCATAGCTTGTGCATATGAGCAGTGCAGCTGCTGGAACAGTCAGCATGCTGAAACAGTACAAATCTGGGAGTTCTTATAATTTTCCAGTGGAAAAAAGCAATAGAGCGTGAGTTTGGACTGGTACCATGCTCTTGTGCCTGTATGTGGAAGGGTGGCTGTTTTACCTTCACCTCTACCAATTCTTTGCAGTTTAGTTTATACTAATTACATAATTAAAAAAGAACCCTTCATTTATTGTGGGATGAGATGATCCACGTGCGGATCAGAGTTCCACTCTATCAGTACAATCACAATGTGACTAGCGAGAATTTCCTCTGAAATAAGCTCAAAGGAATTATTATTTCACTCAATTATATATATATATATTAAAAAAAAACCAACAAAAAAACAAAACAAAACAAACCAGACCCTACATTATTTATTTAGCACACAAAAAATTTCTACCACCAGAATGGCTGTGGTGAGACACCAGTGCACAGCCAAGTCATTAGGCCTGGACTTGGACCTACAGACAGCAACATCGCAGTGCTTTTTTTACTGTAGGCTGCTGGCACAATATTTAGCTGCTAAGGAAAGAGATCTTCTGGTTAAAACCCACTTTCACTTAGGGGATTATGACCCAGCCTGGAGGAGAACTGTTTTAATGGCTTGAGTCATCATTAGTAATGTGTATTGTGGAGCAGAGCTCCATTTGTGGGCATGAAAACCAAGAGATTACACAAAGCCACAGTAGGAAAAAACACAGATCCTGGAACTGATAGAATAAAGCCTTGCTCACCACAAAATTGATGTGCCAGATGTAGCTGCAGGGCTATTGTCTGCAACCCCCACTCTAATCCCTAGTCTCTACTTTTTTCCACTAGGCAGAATACAAGGTAAAGAGAAAACTACCTCTAACATAGGCTGATAAATCCATTTTGTGGCTAGAGTGAGGTAAGAAAACCCGGTAACTAGACCTACTCAGGTAGCAAACACGAAGTTCACTTGTAAAATTCACCTTTAGTATGAAGCTGAGATTACTATTACCATTTTTCTTTACCTAGGTAGCATTTTCTGCAACCTTCTGAAATCAGTAGGTTTTGAAAAATTTAATTAACAGTCTCTCCATGATAAGAAATGGTCTCATGGCCATGTGGCCCTATTTCTGTGAAGTATATTGGAGAAGCAAATAAAAGAGCCAGCGTTGCAGTCTCTTGAGACTCAGGTACGTAAGTATGCCTTGTGGCCTCACTGAGGTCCGGATTTTTCATGCTGGTCTACTCCACAATGACTCTTCATTGTCCATCAAAGCCCATTCCAGGACCTGGGGTTTCTGCTCTCATTTTCTGCTCAGATCCTTCCCTTTATGTACAGGTAAGGACTCGATTCGTTAGCTTTTGCTGCCAAAGAAGTGCAAGACTACTGAAGCACAGAACTGCTACACAAAAAATAATCCATCTTCTGCATTGAGGGCACAAGAAAATAAATGGGACTGGAAAAAAAAAAAGAGTTTAGAACAGCACCTACTTGATTTTTCTACTTTCCTCATGCACCAGAACTATCAAAGACTTAAATTTACTAGCTGGTGTCCTGCAAGCAGGGTATGTTAACATAAAGCACATAATAAGCTAAATACTATGTTTTCAGTTAGAAGAGGTGTTCAGGTTCATTGGCCAGGGTTTTTAGCTGTATTAAAGTGATAGAATCATAGAAACATAGAAGCACAGAATGGTTTGGGTTGGAAAGGACCTTAAAGCTCACCCAGTTCCAGCCCCTGCCACAGGCAGGGACACCTTCCACTAGAGCAGCTTGCCCCGAGCCCCTGTGTCCAACCTGCCCTTGAACACTGCCAGGGATGGAGCATAATATTTATTTTCCTGGAATGGTTGTCCCATGGGAAGGGGAGAGGGAAACAGAGCATGCAGCCATAAAGCATACATGCTGCCTGCTCCACTCTGCCCATTCTACTCTTGAAAACAAACAACATTGTGAAAATTGGATCTTAAGGCCTTGGTTTTTTTTCCTACTTAGTGCTAACAAGTGGTCTGAAAAATCTTCACTTGGGGAAGTGAAGCAATTTGAGGACAAAATCCTTTTAGTATCAATTCAACTTTGCCTTTCTGTCCCTGTGCAATACAGAGACTGATTTAGCTACATTAGTGTTAAAATAATGAAGTGATAATCTGGAGATTCCACAAGCAGCAAGAAGCAGTAATTTTCTGCAGCATTAGGACAACTTTAATTTCTTTTATGTGAAGAAATGGGAAAGAGAAGACATAGATACAAAGAAATAACCCATTTCACCCAGCTTCCTGTTGCTGTGATTTTTGTTTGTTCTTTGAGAAAAAATACAAATGAAGCACTTTAATATAAATGTTTTTTCATTAAAAAAACCCACGACTATATTCAGATCAGTAACAAGCCTACTACTTGAACCCAAGTATAGCTGTGTTCCCACAGACTAATCCATGTGGACAAATTTCACTGCTATATTCATAAGCATACTGTCAAGGGCCTCAGTCTGTGGAGACAAACATAAGAAACAACTGTGAAGTGTATCACAGAGCACAATAGCAGAGTTAAAGATCCCACAAAAACTCCCAGAATCTTCACTGTCACCACTGTTACTTTTACAGGAAGGCTAATTAAATTACAACAAGGAGTGATCATTGTCTATATAAACACCAAAATTAGACTTGCTGAGTCCTCCCTCTTGCCAGAGTCTAAGGTTAAATCTGCAAAAAACAGCTTGTCTCTATGGTCACAGCTTCAGCTTTGATTCCTCCCCACATTCTTGCATTTACCAAAAAAGCACTTGTTTGAATGAAATTATCTTCACAGCAATCTTTGTGTGGGATAGAATCTCTTATTTTTTAGTGTAATGATGCACTGCTAAGGGTAAAGAAGGTAGCTGCTGTGTTCTGGTATGCCAGCTAAAATCTATGTGAGGATGGAAAATTTCTCTGAGAAATTAACTTTTTTTTTTTTCTTTTTGTCTTTTTCTCTATGCCAGCCACCTTCATAATGGTCAAATACAGCAACTGCATGTTACTCTACTTGTCAACAGTGTATACCACCAAACCATATTCGAAGTAATACCTACAGGAATAATAACCAACAGCAGAACAACTTGTTTGATTAGTGAGAAGCACCTCGTCTCCATTCAAAACAGACTTAAAAGGTTTCAGCTCATTTATAGATCAGACGTGGGCGGAGGTAATGAAGTCACATGTAACTGCCGCTCCATGTGCCAAGAGGAACCGGGTATCCAGAGAAGCTGTGGCTGCCCCATCCCTGACAGTGTTCAAGGCCAGGTTGGACACAGGGGCTTGGAGCAAGCTGCTCCAGTGGAAGGTGTCCCTGCCTGTGGCAGGGGTTGGAACTGGATGAGCTTTAAGGTCCCTTAAACCCAGACCTGCCTGGGATTCTGTAAAGCAGCAAGACAAAACCTTCAGGTATTGAAATAAGCAGTTTAGACCTTGTATATGCAATGTCTTTATGTTACAGATGTCCTGTGCTTACACTAAGATGAAGTCAGTCCAGAGGTGAAATAAGCCCTCAGTGAATTACCCATATGGGGTGACCCACTGCTTTTAGTTATTTTTACTGTCATTTTAGGATTCCTTTCTACCTGTACTACTTGCTTTGGAAGTGCCCGGCCGCACACACGGGCAGAGCACTACAAAGCCGCAGCGCTTGCCGCTCCTGCAGCTGGACGGACAACCACTTTATTTCCTGGCTGTAATTAGTTACTGGCTGTCAGCAGTTACTTCTCTGTTTTGGACAAACGGGTGCGTCATTCCCCCACCGCTCTAAATGACCGTGCGGATGAACTCCCCCGACGTGCGGCTCAAAGCGCCTTACAAACAACATCAGGATGCTTTGTTGTATCACGCCACGGCCGGCCCGGCAACGTCGCCTGGGCAGCGCAGAGGGCGGTGCTCCTCGACCCGGGCCGCCCGGCGAGGGGGCCGGGCTCTCCCTAGCGCGTCGCCCGCCAACCCTGCGGTCGAAGGTGGGGGGGGGGGGGGGGGGGGTGTTGTCCGGCAGCGCAGTCGCTCTGCTTCCTTCGCGACGGGAGTTGCATACACCGGCTCCCTTCCACGTTCCCCGCGCCGCTGTGAGCGGCCGTTACCAGACGGAGTGCAGCCCAGCTCTTCCCTCGCCGGGGCGGGCGAGTCCTTGATAAACAGTTCGGAAGGCGCCTGTGTCAGGGCTCCAGTGGCGCAATCGGTTAGCGCGCGGTACTTATATAGCAGTACTAAAGCCGAGCAATGCCGAGGTTGTGAGTTCGAGCCTCACCTGGAGCACATAGGTTTTTTTGTTTTCTTGTTGTGTTTTTTTTTTTTTTCTGGAAGGGAAACGGCTTGGGTTTGGGAATTGGCCGAGCTCCAGAGGGAGATAAAAAAGAAAGAAAAGAGGTGATGGGAAAAATCTATGCATCCGTGGCGGCAGCGTGGGCTCATGCACATGCAGCCTGTTGTGCCGTGAGGCTGTTGTGTCCCCGAGAGCGGCTGGGTGCAGGTCACAGCGCTACACAAAGGCAACACCAGTGTGGGACTTTTACTGTCAAACTTTGAGTGTGTGTGTCTGTTTATAGGGAAATGTGCTCGTGGATCAACGTATGCTCACGTTTTGTGCGTTCAGAGCAGCTCCTGAGTGTGGAATAACAAAAGCTTTCTCGGTGAGAGCCGCTTGTGTGAACTTGCGGTAAATAGAGGTTGTTCTATACTCTGGTGTTTAATGCAGAGTGCAAGTAAATACTGACTGGTGCGGTCACTACAGCTGGAGGGTGGCAAAATCTCCCTCCTTACTTTGCTTCTGCTTTGGCAGTCTTTGTAACTGCTCCTTATCATGGTCATGCTTTACAAATGTGTGGGCCATGGCAGGAAGGACAGTACTTCAAGTACCTGCAGGTTCCTTTTCCCAGCTGGAGAGGTGGCAGAAGGGCAGCTTCCTGAAAGAGAAGCCTGGGGAGCACTGCCTGAATGTTGAGGTCCAGATATTGTGAACCCACCTCTATGTTCACGTATGGTCCGCTACTCACAGTGCAGTTTATATCAAAAAGTTCAGTAAAGCCCTCAAGATAGTGGCACCGAAGGCACCTTTATTGCCCAAACCAGCCCATCAGTGTCTGCACTGTGGTCATTAACTCCCTGAAGTGCCACTTTCAGGTGATTTCAGTAATGTTTCACTTTCATCAATTTAGTTAAGTGTGGTTATGGCCTGAAGCATGCACCATACCGCTGTAAGGAAGACTAAACCAACAGGACTGATCTGTAATACATCAAAGGGTAGATAAGATTCATCCTTTGCTTGCAGTGACTTTTGCGTCCCCTTCATGCAGGAGTGCCATGTCCCACTGCTGAGTACAGACAGTACAGAGGAATGTCATTGGAGAAATACTGCAATACGAAAACCTGAAAATGCTTTTTTATAACTTGGGGGAGAACCCACAAAACAACCTAGCAGAGGGAGAGTGCACAGGGACTGCTTTTTCAGACACTGAGTGGGGACCAAGCTGCTCTGCTCCTTCTTCCCCTTCCCCTGTGGCCTTCTTCATGTGACCTGCTTCATCCTCTTGGTCCTCCCTTAGCTTTTACTCTCACTCCAACATGATTTTTGTCTTGCCTCTGGGAAAAGACCCAAATCCCCATGTGAGTTGTAACTTGTTTGCGTTCCTGCAGCAGAGGCCAGGACTGAGTCACTCCTGTGCCTGACACCTGATGGAAACGTGTTCTGGGATGGGGATTTCGCATTGAAAATCATGCTAAATCAGCACAGTTTACAGAGGCTTCCTAGAAATCCCTGTACAACTAAAGAACGTTACATGTCTCGTGGGTGTTTACAAAATGAAGTGAACTGCTGCTATAGCATGAGTGCTTCCTGAGGGAGGCAGGGCTATGAAGGAGGCTGAAGCAAAGCCCCCGGAGCTTTAATTCAAAAGCTGTAAAGCATTAGTTTACAGATGCAGCTCGCTATGGCTTGGCTGTGGCACCTGGGTAGGAGGGGTGTTGCTGGTTCCTCCTTCTTCCCCAGAATCATGAAGGTGATTGATAATAGGAATTCACTAAGACAAAGAAGCTTCAAGAAGGAGTTAGTATAAAATTGTAAGGTAAGTTAGTTAATTAAGCACCTTTGTTACTGCTTGTCTAGGCCTAAACCAAAAGGGACTCCTAAAGAAGTATACTGACTAGGACTGCTCCAGTGGTTTGGGAAACGGACATGAAAGTACTGCGCATACTCCAAGAGAAAAGGTAGAAAGTTCTTCAACCTAGAGGAAGACTTTGAGCCTTCATCCTCACGACCACCACCAGCGGACAGTGCGCACGCTCAAGGAGGAGTGGCAGAGCTCCAAGAGGGACCCCTCCTCTTCTCAGAAATCTTAAGAGTATGTGTATCTACTGACAGACGTTTGTGAGGAGCTGGGCAGTGAGCGCGCACGTGTTAGGAGGAGCAACGCCCCCCAAGCCCAGCCTGACTAGGCAAATACCTACTCTAATAGTTACATTGACTATCGAGTTTCTTTACGGTGCTTTTCTCGGCATCCCTGGCGCAGTTTTTCTCAGTTTTTGCTGAGATTTTTTTATTTTTTTTTTGTTCGTTCGTTTCCTTCCTTTTGCTTTGGGGGTGGGAGGGGGGGGTGGAACAAACACGGAGGTGTGGGGAATCGGGGGACGGAGGGTGGCGTTTGGGGCACCCCAGTGTCACTGAGCAGGTGAGTAGAAGACTGGGGGAGTCCTCTGAAGAGAGGGGGGCAACAGCTGGGTTTGGGGATGCTGGAAGGGGAGCCCCCCGCACAAATCGGTCCAGCGCGGTAGGGGGGAAGTGGCGGTGTGGCGCCGGGCGCCGCTCGCTGCTGCCGTCCTGTGCCCAGAGTTCGGTACTGCAGCCCGGCCTCCGCGCATGAGCCGTGGCGCTCTCTTTGTCCCAGCTGTTGTCCCCGGAAGTGGCCGGTGTCACGTGGTGGTTGCTGGCTTCCGGTGAGCAATGGCCGCCTAGCTCCGGGTTGGCGTGAGGGGTGCTCGTGGCCGCAGCCCGGCGTTCGTGCACCAGCTCCGGTCTCTCCGCGCGCCGTGTCGGGGCCGCATGCGCAGCCTTCGGGAGCAGCGTGGCGGCGGGCAGGGTCCGGGTCCCTTCGGCGGTGGCAGCAGCTGAGATCCGAGCCCACCGGGGGTCCGGGGTTATCGGGGAGGCGAGCGGGCCCGCCCGCCCGCCCGTCCCTTGGGTGGGCGCAGAGGGGCGTCTCTTGCCCGCTGGCCGCCCGGCGCGGCAGGGTTGCGGTCTGCCGGAGACGAGCCGGGTCAGGAGCCCCCAGTGCGCTTGATTCTGCCTTCATCTCCCTTGATGAATCTCAGGCGCCTCGGAGGCTCCTGGCCCGGCATCCTTCGCCCTGCCACTGGTTATTTGAGGATGAACTGGAAATGCTCCAGGACTTGTTTCTGGGAAAGTCTCCCGTTTCTAGACTGTCCTGGTGCTCTGTGGACAGGCTTCTGGCGGTGTGTTGTCTGTACAGATCTGCAGCAGGCCCCTTCCTTTT
Organism: Lathamus discolor; assembly: GCF_037157495.1. Classification (NCBI taxonomy): domain Eukaryota; kingdom Metazoa; phylum Chordata; class Aves; order Psittaciformes; family Psittacidae; genus Lathamus; species Lathamus discolor. The sequence continues at coordinate 24,442,236 of NC_088888.1, forward strand.
CCTTCTTATGTCCTTTTAGGGCTCAATTTCAGAACTCTCTGGCAGGCACATGGTACCCCAACTTACTGTTTAACTACAGCAGCAGTTTGCAGTGGCTTAGTTTCATAGGTTGTACTAAGATAGCATTCTTTTTAACCACAGAGAGTGTCTGTCTGTCCTGGGTTGAGCAGTAACAGTGATTTTTTTTTCTCCTTAGCAGCTGGTGCAGCGCTGTGTTTTTGACTTTTGGCCTGGGAACAGCACTGATAACACCGATGGTTTTAGATACTGGTTGTATCTTATTTCATGTTAAATATTTCAGGGCCTGGCTAAAGAGCGTTCTGAATTCCACTGCTAATTCTGATACTACGAAATATCCATTACCCTGGAGCTTTGCCTAGCGAAAGGAGGTAGGTCATTGTACCTAACGTTGTATCATAGAATCATAGAGAAGCATTTGGCTAACCGATGTCTCAATGTATTTTAAAACATTATTCTGCCAAAATCAGAAGTGCTGTATAAAGAAAAGGGTAGAGATATTATCCAGCTGCAGTTGACGTAGGTGACAGACCTGGAGGTTACTGCTCATTGTTGACTGTTCTAGTTGGTTATTTTATCTATCATGGAAAATAATCTAGTAAACCTATACAAGCAGGATACCTGCTTAACAGTAAAAGTAACGATGTATTTTTACTATTAAAAGAGAATCACTTAAGACAAACACTGTGAGATTCTGCTCTGTCACACTGAAATTTAATGAGGAGAGCTTGCCCCGGTGTGCTCATTTGTGCATTGCAAGAAAATTAACAGTGGTCAGAGCACTAGTGTTTTAAGTATTACTTAAAGAGCCTCCCTTGCAAGTGTTGTCCCTTCATCTGGTGTTTCTAGCATTTGAGCAGCACCTTCAGTGCAGCCTCAGGCCTAGACAACATGAGGGAGTGTTGAGAGGCACAAGAGCCCCTAGGCAAATGTGGGTGGGAGCCAGGTTTAGAGCTGGGGTGACTGTGCAGAGAAAGGTGCAGCAGCAGAGGCTGCATTGGTGCTGGCAGCATGTGAATCCACGCATTAACCCAGCTTGCTGCAGTGGTTTTGGCTGAGGAGAGCAGCCAGGATAAAATGCTACCTTCACAGTCTTTATCTGCAGTAACTCCAATGTTCTGGTATCTCAGCCTGTATAGCCCAAATGATTGACAGTAACAGGAAAGTGCAGTTTCTGTGAAGCTCTTCTCGAGGTCCAGCAGTTTGCCAGGCCTTCCCAAAACTACTTGATTTTTTTTTTTTTTTTTCCTGTGTGCAGGATGTTTCTCATCACAGCCCAGAGCCTTTCCAGGAGTCAAACACATCAGTTTCCCTCTCTTCCCCCAACAAAGGGGAAGTTTGTGGCCGGTTGTGATGATAGCACATGGAGAGGTGTTTCCCTGAAACAGGATGAAATGGCTGCATCCTTCCAGGAGGCTGTCTCCAAAAGGAGAATTGCCCTGTGCGCTGGAGAGCTGCCCCTACAGTGAGTGCTGATCCCCAGAGAGGGATGGGGAGCGGGGGACTTGACACCTTCCTGCCTATCACCAGGGATGGAAAAATGTCGTGGTATGGTTTGGGTTGGAAGGGACCTTAAAGCTCATCCAGTTCCAACCCCCTGCCTTGGGCAGGGACACCTTCCACTAGAGTAGGTTGCTCCAAGCCCCTCTGTCCAACCTGGCCTTGAACACTGCCAGGGATGGGGCAGCCACAGCTTCTCTGGGTGCCAGTGCTTCAGCACCCTCCCAGGGAAGAATTTCTTCCTAATGTCTAATCTCAGTGTCCCCTTGGCCGGTTTAAAGCCAATTCCCCTTGTCCTGTCCCTGCCGGCCCTTGTCCAAAGCCCCACTCCAGGTTTCTTGTAGCCCCTTTAGGCACTGGAGCTGCTCTAAGGTCTCCCCTTAAGGAGCCTTCTCTTCTCCAGGCTGACCCAATCCAGCTTTCTCAGCCTGGCTCCAGAGCAGAGCTGCCCCAGCCCTCGCAGCATCACCATGACTGTGAGAATTGTTCTTATGAGCCCTCTGCAGCTGAATGGGAATTCCACAGAAAAAAAGATATTTCTTGTTTAAATAACTCCCTGCTTCCTATCCCGCCCCCATGGAAGTGTCCAGAGTAAGAACATGAATAGTAGTTATTTCAGTGGAGCTGAAGGCATTTCAAAAGTACCGGAACTGACACCCGTGGTTAGTTTGCCTCGCTTGTGTTTCTTTCCTCCTTCCCTTTCATTTAACCCTAGTTTGTGTTTCCTTCCTCCTCCATCCCCCTTGTGTGGCTTTGAGTTGAGCTGAGGTCTGGTTTCACTCTAGTGGTTGGGCACTTTCTGTGCAGCCCTGAAGTCGAGCAGAGCTGGGGCCTTTTGAGGTTCCAGAGCAATCTCAACAACAGGGGAAAATGCTTGTGCCTCTGTTTTGGGCCAGCCTCGGATCCTGCAGTTAGGAGTTATGTGAGCTGTTACAACCAGGTGATAATGGCAAAGGGATGCCTAAACCCAGCTCTTATCCCTTCCCCTTATAGTGGTGCTCAGGAGAAGGCAGCCAGCATCCTTGCTGCTCAGAATGCTTTTGGAGATGTGCCTCAAAAGGGCAGCTGTCCTCTTCTTCGTTCCTGAGCTGTCTCTGCCTCATTTCTCATTAGTGATCAGAGCAATCTTGTAGCTGCTACTGAATGATGTCCTTGGTGGTAGCATTTAGCGGTCTGCAGCAAGAACCAGAGTCAGGGGTCTGCACGCTGCCTTTCAAGGGTTGTGAAAGCTGGTTTGCGTCTCAGAAGCGTTACAGCTTCTGCCACAGTTCCAGGCTCACCAGTGCCGTGGCAGGAAGTGTGATCAGCAGCCATGTGAAATAAAGAGGTGAGGTGTGGCCGGTTCTAGTGAGTGATTTGATTACCCTGGCTCTAAGGTCAGTATTGCTGTTTGCCCTCCTGTTTTGGAGGAGTTAATGCAGGAGTATATTCCAGGTGCAGTCGTTCATGGACAGAAAAGACCTGGGAGGTCTGAGATGTCTTAGGTTTTTCCCTGCAAGGGAAACATGGCTCCATGGGTGCACATTCCTGGGGCTCGAAAGCATCCTGAGCAAGCAAACCATAGGACAGTGCTGCAGCATCTATGTGCATCTGCAGCTCTTGGCTAGCTTTGAAAACAATGCTGCTGCAGGAATCATGCCAGGAGACCTCTTCGGAGGTGAGGGAATGTGCTACAGCCAACACCTGCAGCAGCTCTGTGATTTGGACACAAAGAGGAAGTTAAGAGCCCAGAAGATAAAAGAATCGACCGCAACAGGCAGCAGGGAGAACTAGCAAAGGCTGGAACAAGCCTTAAGTGTCTAATGGGGCCAGTATGAAAATGAGCCTTTGAAAGTACACCAGCTCCAGCCCTCTCTGTTTCTCCCCCACAGCTGGGGAGAGGCAGTGCCTTGCAGAGCTCAAATAACCAGGTCAGCAAATAGCCAGGAGAAATTATGTGCTCGCTTGCTGCCCTTGGAAAGAGTAAATGTTCCTGCTCACCAGCTGTGGTGTGTTGTGCAGGCACCATGAGCCCTTCTAAGCAGTGCTCCCAAACAAATGGTATCTCAACAGCAGGTTTTATTTGCCATCCTAGGAGGCCTATCCAGGAGGCCACAGACACAAACGCATTACTGTTTTTCAGTATTTCAGAGTAGACAACTTCAGTGGAGCTCACTGGAAGTCGGGCAGGGTGCCCCATGTCAACAGGCAGAAACCAGGAACGTGACAGGGGTTGCAGAACAAGTAAGTAGTTTGCTTTCTGGGTTAACGGTAGGAGAACGGGTTGATACGGCTCAAGCTTCGTCTCTCTTCAAAGTAGGGAACATTTTCATGGTAATCTGTTTGGAACAGGCATTCATTATAACCAGTGAGATGCAGAAGCCCAGAAGGGGATCCTGCAGGAGAGAGCGTTTTTGAAGGCCCTCTGTGCTGTTTCTGAAAGCAGAAGGTGTCTTCCTTGCTGAACACCTCTCGCCTGGACACGTAAGTGATGCCCGTCGTGAGCGTTGACAGCACACCGTAAAGGCGAACGGGCTAACGGGGACCCTAAGCCTTTTGCTTTCCAAGGGTAGCTAATAGCAGTGTACTTGCTGACAGCTGCAAGGGCGACAAGGCTCACGCAGCCGCCTGAAGCAGCGGACGATTTTTCAGTTCAGGCACAGTTTGTGTCTGGTTTCTTTCGCTCTCTTTGAAAACGTACTTTAAAAGGCAGAATGAGGACCCTCATTCAGTGTGAGGGAAGGGACCTGGACTGAGCAGAGGGAGGAGAAGAAGAAGAAAACAGGGCGGGAAGCATGGTGTACAGCGTGGCATTTTCTGCATCAGCTGCCCTCAAATCTGCCACATGTGTGGCAACAGCCGTGGTTTTCCCTCTCAAAGGGATGGGTAGCTGTCAGCAAAGATGTAGTATGTATGCTGCACAGGTAGGAGACTAGACTTGGGCAGGGCAGTACTTCCCGGGGGTGTTAATGCAACCGTGGGCGCTGCTGGCCAGGCCCTGGGCAGCGAGCTGACCTGGCAGGGAAGCACAGCCAGAAAGAGTGAGCGGACACACTGCCTCTGGGGACGAAGAGCTCTGGGTGAGGGCCGCAGCGCTTAGGTGAGGGGCTTTTCCTCGCTGTTTCCAAACAGCATAAAGAAATCTGGAAACTGCCTGCTCTGCCCTTGCTGCTGTTGTTCACAGCTCTCAAATACAGTGACCTAAGGCACAGCACTTTGTTCTTTTCTTTTCTTGAAACCTGTGTTCTTTCAGGCTCATCTGTCACCGCATCCCTTGAAAGCGGTAATGTCACCACCCTAACCACGGAACTGCTTCAGGAGACCCTGGGAGTGGATGCAAGGGCTCATTTGGTCAGAAAAGGGGTGTTTTTTGAATCACTTGTTTCCCGTGTTAGAATGGGTTTAGCTTCCGATTCCCAGCTACTGTTAGGAAATAACGTGCTGTGATCTTCCAGGTAAAGTGCCCAGAGAATACGCTGGAGTAAGCACAGAAACTGCAAGAGATGACGATCTCCTGCATGGATGTCTGCATCGCAGGGGCTGCACTGCCACGCAGAAACCAGGTACCTGATGCCTCCCTCCCGCCCCAGCAGGACCCTGAGCAGCAGTTCACAGAGAGCAAGAGAGAATGAACCCCAAGTGGTATTACCTGTAGGTTTAGGGCCACAGAGTCGGCAGCAGGTGTCAGCAGAGGCAGGACGTGTGGGGGCCGTGCAGCCCGGCATCCCGGCCGGGAGGAGCAGGGCCAGCCTGTGGGGCTGCAGGATGGGCACAGGCTACGTGTACAGGGCTGGTGCCCAGCGCCACCAGCTCGCTGGTACATAAGGGTTTCTCTGGCACCTCCTCCTCCTGCGTAGGAGATTTTATCCCCGTTTGGTCTTCAGTGTCGATCTGCTGGCTAAATAAATGGTGGCAGAACTTTCCACTCGGCACTTCCCAAACTGGTGTTTGGTGGCGAGCAGTGGTGCTCAGCAGCTGTGCTGAAACCTAAGCTAAGCGAGGTGGAAGATGTGATAGCTGGTATTAGACGCACCAGCCTGTCAGCCTCGTCACTGTTGATGCTGTGGTGGACTCACGTCAGCGGTTTCTTGAGCTGAAGAAAAACCCGGTTCTTGTTGTTCGGTAAATAAAAGAACCCTTCTGTTTCAGAGCAGCATGCTCTCGCGTGGACACTGTGCGTGCCGGAACAGACTCTTTCGGGAGCTCCAGAAGATTTTTTTAACCTCTTTCTTTCAGCTGCAAGACCAGAAAGAAAAGAGAAGTTTCTGCTAATGGGAAGCAACAGAGGAGAGTGGAGGTATGTCTGGTAATTGTAGCAGATGCTCCTCGGACGTTGCCAAGAGAGGAAATGCATTTACCCTCTGCTTTCACCAATTGGTCTGTAGTTACCCTCCCCGCTTCTGCATTTTATAGAATCCTGGAATGGTTCATGTTGGAAGGGACCTTAAAGCTCATCCAGTTCCAACCCCTGCCCACAGGCGGGCAGGGACACCTCACAGTAGAGCAGCTTGCTCCAAGCCCCTGTGTCCTGCCTGGCCTAGAACACTGCCGGGGACGGGGCAGCCACAGCTTCTCTGGGCACCCCGTGCCAGCGCCTCAGCACCCTCACAGGGAAGAACTTCTGCCTGAGAGCCCGTCTCAGTCTCCCCTCTGGCAGGTTCAAGCCATTCCCCCTTGGCCTGTCCCTACACGCCCTTGTCCAAAGCCCCTCTCCAGGTTTCTTGTGGCCCCTGTAGGCACTGGAGCTGCTCTAAGGTTTCCCCCCCTTAAGGAACCTGTTATTCTCCAGGCCGAACAAGCCCATCTCTCTCAGCCTGGCTGCGGAGCAGAGGTGCTCCAGCCCTCTCAGCATCTCCATGGTTTCCTCTGGCTCACTTGCGCGGCTCCACGTCCCTCTGGAGTTGGGGCCCAAGATCTGGATGCAGGACTTTGTTTCCTCTTACATTGGCATAAATGCAGAGTGTCCCTTCAACAGCTGGACAGATCTAGATCCTCCTATAGAAACACCTGGGGGCAGTAAATCGGAGCAAAACCATGTCCTCTGCTTGAACAAGGATGGAATTATTTTGTTCAACTTGCTTGCGTGCTTAATTCAAGAAGTTTTTTTTCCCTTCCAGTCAAGTACATTCATGTAATTGAAAGCATTGTCACAGGAAATCTCAGCTTGATTTGCTTTCCTGATTTGAGACCATTGCATTGCTTTTTGCCTAAGCAGCAATCGGTTTGCTTGCAGGCTGTTTTGCAGCAGCTCTGCGGGGAATTACCACTATTTTTCTCATCATCCTGTTGGATGTTGTAACAATGCAGCTCCCCAGTTTCCTCTTGACGTTCGGGTACTGCCAGCAGAGTTTACAGCTCTTGGTATTGTCTTTGTTGAATTAGTACCCATGCAGTCTTTCCAACCCGATGGGAGTCCACCAGAGTACTCCCAGTGTGCTGTCCTTGTTTACGGTGTCTTCCGTCTAGGTGATGTGCGCGACAGCTTGACAAAGCGTTGCTATCCTGACCCGCTTGTGTGGGCGGAGACTCGTGGGGCAGTTTCAGGGCTCAGAGTTGATTTTCCTGAGGGGGATCCCAGCTCTGCAGCAGAGGAGCTGCACTGCTGAGGAGAAGGCAAGGGCCGGAGGGAGGGAGAGCCGGGCACTGCAGGTCAGTCCCATTATTTTTCTGTAATGAGGGTGGTAAAGCACTGGCACAGGTTGCCCGGAGAGGTGGTGGATGCACCGTCCCTGGAGACATCCGAGGCCAGGCTGGTTGTGGTTCTGAGCCCCCCGATGTAGTTGGAGATGTCCCTGCTCGTTGCAGGGGAGGGGTTGGACTAGGTGACCTTTAAAGGTTCCTTCCAGCCAAAACCGTTCTGTGATCCTATGGTTAGAACCCCAGGGCATGCAGGTGTTTCCCTGCAGCTGCTGAGGGTCTCTTTAAAACCCCAAAGCCACAGCTACCCTTCTTTCTTACGGAAGGGCTTCTCCTCCTCACGCTCTTTGGTGTGTCTGGTGCGATTGTGCCCTTGCTGAAGCTCGTCTTTGGTACCTTGAGCTAAAGTGCTTTGCTGGCATGAGGTTCAGTTCATCTGGAGGAACATAGTGTAATGCAGCCAGGGAGGGGAAACTGGCTTGTTTGAAATACTGAGGTCTGCTCAGCATGTGGTTCTCATTAAATGTTTGCTACCACAGGTACCAGTACCAGCGGGAGTAACACCCAGCTCTGGGCAAATTCGCTTGCATTTCAGCCTATTTGAACTGGTCACTTACCAGCATAGCGAGTGTCACGTCCTGAAAGCAAGGCTCCTCTGGTGCAGCTGATGGACCCCTGAGCCCAGCAGGAGGCCTGAGGCTGCTTTGCCATCTGCCTATAAGAACAATGGCACTTAAACCGCAGCAGGGTGTAGAGCTTTCGTGTGCGTAACCCCAAATGTATCTACCTTTCCTAGCCTGCCAGGCACGCAGCATCAGTGCGGGTTTCTAGTTCCCTGAAGGGTATTATCTGCCAAACATTTTACAGTGACAGGACTTCCGCTGTACCACAGCTGACGGGGGGCTCACAGACCAGAACACACGCAGCCTAGTCCACAGATTCGCTTTCCCGGCAGCCCCGGGCACCACTCGCAGGGACAGAGATGTGTATTTAGCCCCCGATTTCAAGGAGGTGCCGTAACAGCGCGGTGCCTGCAGGCAGACAGCACATTTCCAAGGGACCCCTCTCTACTGCTGCCTTTGCCGCAGCCTGGTGATCACAGAGCCCCACAGGTGATGCGGGCTGCCCGGTGCGCGGTGTGCTCACGAACCCAGCCATATAGGGACAAGGTCCTCGGGTGCCGCAGTGAAGCACGGCAAAGTGGCACGGGAGGAGGAGGTAAGGCCACTGGGGATGTGAATGGAAAACTCTTGTTATTGCTACTCGGTGCACACGCAGCAAGCGCTCTGCCTCTGCGTTCCGTGCACGCAGCAGCGTCCCCTCCTGTTCGGGGGCTGGTGCCAGAGCTTATCTGCTCCGTTGGTGGCATTCGTGTCGCCGCGCAGCTGGACATTGATGGGTGGCTGTAACAGGTCGCTGCTCAGCTGCTCGCCTTAGAGAAAGGATTCCCTTTGTGCAGCTGCCTCTCACAGCTGGATGACTGCTGCAAAGGTTTGGAGCTCCACGACAGACAAGACTATTTATATTTAAAGATTCCTGCTTTTAATGAAGTCAGATAGTTGTCCTGAAAAAATAAAGACCTTACCAAGCCAGGAGCACATTGCTTTTGTCTTCTCTAATACTCTCTTACAGTCTCTTCCCTTCCCGTCTGTCTTCCCTTCCCTTCCCGTCTCTTGTACTCTTTTCTCTCCTGTTCTCCTCTATTCTCATAGTCTCTTCCATTTTCTTATAGTCTCTTCCCTTCCCTTCTGGTTGTTTTCTCAGATTCTTTTATATTCTCTTTCCATCTATTCTCCTAGTCTTTTCTAATCTCTATTCTCTTCTCCTCCCTTCTCTTGTATCCTTTCGCATTTTCTTCTGTTCCCTTCTCTTACTCTCTTCTCTTGTCCTGTATTCTCTTAGTCTCTTCCTCTCCCTTATATTCTCTTCTCTTTTATTCCCTTCTCTTTTCTTTTAAATTATCTCCTCTTACGTTCTCTTCCCTTATCTTAGATTCTCTTATAGTCCCTTCTCATATATTCCTTTCTCTTCTATTCCCTTCTCTTTTGCTCTCTTAAGAGTCTCTTCCCTCTTTTATATTCTCTTCCCTTTTTTTGTAGTCCTACGTTTTCTTATTTTCTCCTATATTGTCTTACAGTGTATAGTGTTTTCACTTATTCCTGTCTCTCTTCTATATTTGCTTACATATTGTTCTCTTAGATTCCCTTCTGTTTTATTTGCTGGTATCCTCTTACAGTCTCTTCATTTCCTTTTCTTAGCTTCTCTAAATTTCTCTTCCCTTTTCCTGTGTGCTCTTCAATTTTTCTCTCTTGGCTTCTCTTAGATTCTCTACTCTGGTAATCTTAGATTCTCTTCTCTTCAATGATACTCTCTCCCCCTATATTCTCTTCTTAGGTGCTCTTCAGCTCTCTAATCTTAGATTCTGTTAGATCTCTTACGTTCCCTGGTATTCTTTTCCCCTGGATGCTCTTCTCTAGTAATCTCTTAGGTCCTCTTCCCTTCTATTCTCTTCCCCGTATTCAACTGTGTTCTTACCTTCTCTTCCATTAGATTGTCTCAGAACCTCTGCTCTTGTATTCACTCTCATTCCGAAGGAGGGAGGGAGGGAGGGAGGGAGGGAAGGAAAACAGGAAGGAGGGAAGCAAGGAGAGAGGGAAGGAGGGAGAGTAAAAGGGAGGGAAAGAAGGAGCCATTTACGGCCATTTCTATCCCATTTTTGCCCTGTTCTCACCAGTTTAAGCCATTTTTTGGCTATTTCTCACCCATCTTAAACCTTTTTTTCCCATTTCAAAGCCATTTTTGGCCATCTCTAACCCAAATTTGGCCCCTTCTAACACATTTTATGCCATTTTTTGCCACTTCTAACCGATTTCTGATCATTTCTAACCCGTTTTGAGCCATTTTTTGTAATTTCTAACCCATTTTAAGACATTTTGGCTTTTTTTTTTTAACACATTTTTTTTCCCGTTTCTAGCCCATTTTAATGTTGGTTTTGGTTTTTTTTTTTTTTTGTATTTCTGAAGTGGTTTTGGCCATTTCCAACCCATTTTTGCCAAATTCTGACCCATTTTAATGCTTTTAACGCTTTTATGCCCACTTCTAAACCGTTTTAAGCTTTTATTTGCAATTTCTAAACTGTTTTCGCCATTTCTAACCCATTTTTGGCCACTTCTAACCTGTTTAATGCCATTTTTTTCCAATTTCTGCCTCTTTTTGGCCCATTTCTGAGTCCGTTTAAACCACTTTTTTCTTTTTCTAACGCATTTTTGCCCATTTGTCACCAGTTTTAAGCCAGTTTTGACAATTTCTAACCCATTTTTGCCACTTCTGACATCATTTATGCCGTTTTTAGCCCTTTGTAACCCTTTTATGTCCGAGGCTATCCTTTTTTAAGCCATTTGGCCCTTTCTAAACCATTTTTCTTTATTTCTAACCAATTTTTTGCCACTTCAAACACATTATTTCCCATTTCTTACCCATTTTAAGCCTTTTTTTTTTCTGTTTCTAACCCGCTTTCCCCCATTTCTAACCTATTTTAAGCCATTTTTGTCTATTTCTAAACTGGGCTGCGGGCGGAAAAGTGAGCGTGTGCTGCCACCAGGTGTCCAGACTTCGGTACTGCAGACGGTGGGAGGGGTGGGGCATGGCGTGGCGCGGGGCACGGGTCGCTGCTGCCCTCCTGTGGCCAAACCTCGGTACTGCAGGTGTTGGAAATGGGGGGGGCAGGTGAGTGGCTCAGTGGAGCGCTAGCTGCTGCCATCCTGTGGCCAAAACGCGGTACTGCAGGTGTTGGAGATGGGGGGGCAGGTGAGTGGCTCAGTGCGGCGCTAGCTGCTGCCATCCTGTGGCCAAAGCGCGGTACTGCAGGTGTTGGAGATGGGGGGGGCAGGTGAGTGGCTCAGTGCAGCGCTAGCTGCTGCCATCATGTGGCCAAAACGCGGTACTGCAGCTGTTGGAGATTGGGGGGCAAGTGAGTGGCTCAGTGCAGCGCTAGCTGCTGCCCTCCTGTGGCCAAAACGCGGTACTGCAGGTGTGGCGGGGGCGAGTGGCTCAGTGCAGCGCTAGCTGCTGCCATCCTGTGGCCAAAACGCGGAACTGCAGCTGTTGGAGATGGGGCCCTCAGGCTCAGCAAAAGGGCGCGTTGGGGGGCGGTGCGGAAACGGGGCGGGACGGAGAGTGACTGACAGGCGCCTCAGCCAATGGGAGCCGTGGGGGGGCAGAGCGGAAACGGGGCGGGACGGAGAGTGACTGACAGGCGCCTCAGCCAATGGGAGCCGTGGGGGGGCAGAGCGGAAACGGGGCGGGACGGCGAGTGACTGACAGGCGCCTCAGCCAATGGGAGCCGTGGGGGGGCAGAGGGGAAACGGGGCGGGACGGAGAGTGACTGACAGGCGCCTCAGCCAATGGGAGCCGTGGGGGGGCAGAGCGGAAACGGGGCGGGACGGCGAGGGACTGACAGGCGACTCAGCCAATGGGAGCCGTGGGGGGGCAGAGCGGAAACGGGGCGGGACGGAGAGTGACTGACAGGCGCCTCAGCCAATGGGAGCCGTGGGGGGGCGGTGCGGAAACGGGGCGGGACGGCGAGTGACTGACAGGCGCCTCAGCCAATGGGAGCCGTGGGGGGGCAGAGCGGAAGCGGGGCGGGACGGAGAGTGACTGACAGGCGCCTCAGCCAATGGGAGCCGTGGGGGGGCAGAGCGGAAGCGGGGCGGGACGGAGAGTGACTGACAGGCGCCTCAGCCAATGGGAGCCGTGGGGGGGCAGAGCGGAAGCGGGGCGGGACGGAGAGTGACTGACAGGCGCCTCAGCCAATGGGAGCCGTGGGGGGGCAGAGCGGAAGCGGGGCGGGACGGAGAGGGACTGACAGGCGCCTCAGCCAATGGGAGCCGTGGGGGGGCGGCGCGGAAACGGGGCGGGACGGCGAGTGACTGACAGGCGCCTCAGCCAATGGGAGTCGTGGGGGGCGGCGCGGAAACGGGGCGGGACGGCGAGTGACTGACAGGCGCCTCAGCCAATGGGAGCCGTGGGGGGGGCAGAGCGGAAACGGGGCGGGACGGCGAGTGACTGACAGGCGACTCAGCCAATGGGCGCCGTGGGGGGGCAGAGCGGAAACGGGGCGGGACGGAGAGTGACTGACAGGCGCCTCAGCCAATGGGAGCCGTGGGGGGGCAGAGCGGAAACGGGGCGGGACGGAGAGTGACTGACAGGCGCCTCAGCCAATGGGAGCCGTGGGGGGGCGGCGCGGAAACGGGGCGGGACGGCGAGTGACTGACAGGCGCCTCAGCCAATGGGAGCCGTGGGGGGGCAGAGCGGAAGCGGGGCGGGACGGAGAGTGACTGACAGGCGCCTCAGCCAATGGGAGCCGTGGGGGGGCAGAGCGGAAGCGGGGCGGGACGGAGAGGGACTGACAGGCGCCTCAGCCAATGGGAGCCGTGGGGGGGCGGCGCGGAAACGGGGCGGGACGGAGAGTGACTGACAGGCGCCTCAGCCAATGGGAGCCGTGGGGGGGCAGAGCGGAAGCGGGGCGGGACGGAGAGGGACTGACAGGCGCCTCAGCCAATGGGAGCCGTGGGGGGGCGGCGCGGAAGCGGGGCGGGACGGAGAGTGACTGACAGGCGCCTCAGCCAATGGGAGCCGTGGGGGGGCGGTGCGGAAACGGGGCGGGACGGCGAGTGACTGACAGGCGCCTCAGCCAATGGGAGCCGTGGGGGGGCAGAGCGGAAACGGGGCGGGACGGAGAGTGACTGACAGGCGCCTCAGCCAATGGGAGCCGTGGGGGGGCGGTGCGGAAATGGGGCGGGACGGCGAGTGACTGACAGGCGCCTCAGCCAATGGGAGCCGTGGGGGGGCAGAGCGGAAGCGGGGCGGGACGGAGAGTGACTGACAGGCGACTCAGCCAATGGGCGCCGTGGGGGGGCAGAGCGGAAACGGGGCGGGACGGCGAGTGACTGACAGGCGCCTCAGCCAATGGGAGCCGTGGGGGGGCGGCGCGGAAACGGGGCGGGACGGCGAGTGACTGACAGGCGCCTCAGCCAATGGGAGCCGTGGGGGGGCGGCGCGGAAGCGGGGCGGGACGGAGAGTGACTGACAGGCGCCTCAGCCAATGGGAGCCGTGGGGGGGCGGCGCGGAAACGGGGCGGGACGGAGAGTGACTGACAGGCGCCTCAGCCAATGGGAGCCGTGGGGGGGCGGCGCGGAAACGGGGCGGGACGGCGAGTGACTGACAGGCGCCTCAGCCAATGGGAGCCGTGGGGGGGCAGAGCGGAAACGGGGCGGGACGGCGAGTGACTGACAGGCGCCTCAGCCAATGGGAGCCGTGGGGGGGCGGTGCGGAAACGGGGCGGGACGGCGAGTGACTGACAGGCGCCTCAGCCAATGGGAGCCGTGGGGGGGCGGCGCGGAAGCGGGGCGGGACGGAGAGGGACTGACAGGCGCCTCAGCCAATGGGAGCCGTGGGGGGGCGGCGCGGAAACGGGGCGGGACGGAGAGTGACTGACAGGCGCCTCAGCCAATGGGAGCCGTGGGGGGGCAGAGCGGAAACGGGGCGGGACGGCGAGTGACTGACAGGCGCCTCAGCCAATGGGAGCCGTGGGGGGGCGGCGCGGAAACGGGGCGGGACGGCGAGTGACTGACAGGCGCCTCAGCCAATGGGAGCCGTGGGGGGGCAGAGCGGAAACGGGGCGGGACGGCGAGTGACTGACAGGCGCCTCAGCCAATGGGAGCCGTGGGGGGGCGGTGCGGAAACGGGGCGGGACGGCGAGTGACTGACAGGCGCCTCAGCCAATGGGAGCCGTGGGGGGGCGGCGCGGAAGCGGGGCGGGACGGAGAGGGACTGACAGGCGCCTCAGCCAATGGGAGCCGTGGGGGGGCGGCGCGGAAACGGGGCGGGACGGAGAGTGACTGACAGGCGCCTCAGCCAATGGGAGCCGTGGGGGGGCAGAGCGGAAGCGGGGCGGGACGGAGAGGGACTGACAGGCGCCTCAGCCAATGGGAGCCGTGGGGGGGCGGCGCGGAAACGGGGCGGGACGGAGAGTGACTGACAGGCGCCTCAGCCAATGGGAGCCGTGGGGGGGCGGCGCGGAAACGGGGCGGGACGGCGAGTGACTGACAGGCGCCTCAGCCAATGGGAGCCGTGGGGGGGCAGAGCGGAAACGGGGCGGGACGGAGAGTGACTGACAGGCGCCTCAGCCAATGGGAGCTGTGGGGGGGCGGCGCGGAAACGGGGCGGGACGGCGAGTGACTGACAGGCGCCTCAGCCAATGGGAGCCGTGGGGGGGCAGAGCGGAAGCGGGGCGGGACGGAGAGTGACTGACAGGCGCCTCAGCCAATGGGAGCCGTGGGGGGGCAGAGCGGAAACGGGGCGGGACGGAGAGTGACTGACAGGCGCCTCAGCCAATGGGAGCCGTGGGGGGGCGGCGCGGAAACGGGGCGGGACGGCGAGTGACTGACAGGCGCCTCAGCCAATGGGAGCCGTGGGGGGGCAGAGCGGAAGCGGGGCGGGACGGAGAGTGACTGACAGGCGCCTCAGCCAATGGGAGCCGTGGGGGGGCAGAGCGGAAGCGGGGCGGGACGGAGAGTGACTGACAGGCGCCTCAGCCAATGGGAGCCGTGGGGGGGCAGAGCGGAAGCGGGGCGGGACGGAGAGGGACTGACAGGCGCCTCAGCCAATGGGAGCCGTGGGGGGGCGGCGCGGAAACGGGGCGGGACGGAGAGTGACTGACAGGCGCCTCAGCCAATGGGAGCCGTGGGGGGGCGGCGCGGAAACGGGGCGGGACGGCGAGTGACTGACAGGCGCCTCAGCCAATGGGAGCCGTGGGGGGGCAGAGCGGAAGCGGGGCGGGACGGAGAGTGACTGACAGGCGCCTCAGCCAATGGGAGCCGTGGGGGGGCAGAGCGGAAGCGGGGCGGGACGGAGAGTGACTGACAGGCGCCTCAGCCAATGGGAGCCGTGGGGGCGCAGAGCGGAAGCGGGGCGGGACGGAGAGGGACTGACAGGCGCCTCAGCCAATGGGAGCCGTGGGGGGGCGGTGCGGAAACGGGGCGGGACGGAGAGTGACTGACAGCCGCCTCAGCCAATGGGAGCCGTGGGGGGGCGGCGCGGAAACGGGGCGGGACGGCGAGTGACTGACAGGCGCCTCAGCCAATGGGAGCCGTGGGGGGGCAGAGCGGAAGCGGGGCGGGACGGAGAGTGACTGACAGGCGCCTCAGCCAATGGGAGCCGTGGGGGGGCGGTGCGGAAACGGGGCGGGACGGCGAGTGACTGACAGGCGCCTCAGCCAATGGGAGCCGTGGGGGGGCAGAGCGGAAACGGGGCGGGACGGAGAGTGACTGACAGGCGCCTCAGCCAATGGGAGCCGTGGGGGGGCGGTGCGGAAATGGGGCGGGACGGCGAGTGACTGACAGGCGCCTCAGCCAATGGGAGCCGTGGGGGGGCAGAGCGGAAGCGGGGCGGGACGGAGAGTGACTGACAGGCGACTCAGCCAATGGGCGCCGTGGGGGGGCAGAGCGGAAACGGGGCGGGACGGCGAGTGACTGACAGGCGCCTCAGCCAATGGGAGCCGTGGGGGGGCGGCGCGGAAACGGGGCGGGACGGCGAGTGACTGACAGGCGCCTCAGCCAATGGGAGCCGTGGGGGGGCGGCGCGGAAGCGGGGCGGGACGGAGAGTGACTGACAGGCGCCTCAGCCAATGGGAGCCGTGGGGGGGCGGCGCGGAAACGGGGCGGGACGGAGAGTGACTGACAGGCGCCTCAGCCAATGGGAGCCGTGGGGGGGCAGAGCGGAAGCGGGGCGGGACGGAGAGTGACTGACAGGCGCCTCAGCCAATGGGAGCCGTGGGGGGGCAGAGCGGAAACGGGGCGGGACGGAGAGTGACTGACAGGCGCCTCAGCCAATGGGAGCCGTGGGGGGGCAGAGCGGAAGCGGGGCGGGACGGAGAGGGACTGACAGGCGCCTCAGCCAATGGGAGCCGTGGGGGGGCAGAGCGGAAGCGGGGCGGGACGGAGAGGGACTGACAGGCGCCTCAGCCAATGGGAGCCGTGGGGGGGCAGAGCGGAAGCGGGGCGGGACGGAGAGGGACTGACAGGCGCCTCAGCCAATGGGAGCCGTGGGGGGGCAGAGCGGAAGCGGGGCGGGACGGCGAGTGACTGACAGGCGCCTCAGCCAATGGGAAGCCGTGGGGGGGCGGTGCGGGAAACGGGGCGGGACGGCGAGTGACTGACAGGCGCCTCAGCCAATGGGAGCCGTGGGGGGGCGGCGCGGAAACGGGGCGGGACGGCGAGTGACTGACAGGCGCCTCAGCCAATGGGAGCCGTGGGGGGGCGGTGCGGAAACGGGGCGGGACGGCGAGTGACTGACAGGCGCCTCAGCCAATGGGAGCCGTGGGGGGCAGAGCGGAAGCGGGGCGGGACGGAGAGTGACTGACAGGCGCCTCAGCCAATGGGAGCCGTGGGGGGCAGAGCGGAAACGGGGCGGGACGGAGAGTGACTGACAGGCCGCCTCAGCCAATGGGAGCCGTGGGGGGGCAGAGCGGAAACGGGGCGGGACGGCGAGTGACTGACAGGCGCCTCAGCCAATGGGAGCCGTGGGGGGGCGGCGCGGGAAACGGGGCGGGACGGAGAGTGACTGACAGGCGCCTCAGCCAATGGGAGCCGTGGGGGGGCGGCGCGGAAACGGGGCGGGACGGCGAGTGACTGACAGGCGACTCAGCCAATGGGAGCCGTGGGGGGGCCACTCACGGCCACCCCCCCCGTCTCAAACACCTGCAGTACCGCGTTTTGGCCACATGATGGCAGCAGCTAGCGCCGCACTGAGCCACTCACCTGCCCGTCCGCATCTCCAACATCTGCAGTACCGAGTTTTGGCCACAGGATGGCAGCAGCTAGCGCCGCACTGAGCCACTCACCTGCCCTCCGCATCTCCAACACCTGCAGTACCGAGTTTTGGCCACAGGATGGCAGCAGCTAGCGCCGCACTGAGCCACTCACTTGCCCCCCCATCTCATACACCTGCAGTACCGCGTTTTGGCCACAGGATGGCAGCAGCTAGCGCCGCACTGAGGCCACTCACTTGCCCCCCCATCTCATACACCTGCAGTACCGCGTTTTGGCCACAGGATGGCAGCAGCTAGCGCCCGCACTGAGCCACTCACCTGCCCCCCCCATCTCCAACACCTGCAGTACCGCGTTTAGGCCACAGGATGGCAGCAGCGACCCGTGCCCAGTTTAGAAATAGACATAAATGGCTTAAAACAGGTTAGAAATGGGGGAAAGCGGGTTAGAAACCAGAAAAAAAATGGCTTAAAATGGGTAAGAAATGGGAAATAATGTGTTTGAAGTGGCAAAAAATTGGTTAGAAATGAAGAAAAATGGTTTAGAAAGGGCCAAATGGCTTAAAAGAGGATAGAATCGGACACAAAAGGGTTACAAAGGGCTAAAAATGGCATAAATGATGTTAGAAGTGGCAAGAATGGGTAAGAAATGGTCCAAAACTGGCTTAAAACTGGTGACAAATTGGGCAAAAATGCATTAGAAAAAGAAAAAAGTGGTTTAAACAGAGTCAGAAACGGCCAAAAAGAGGCAGAATTGAAAAAAAATGGCATTAAACCAGGTTAGAAGTGGCCAAAACTGGGTTAGAAACGGTGAAAACAGTTTAGAAATTGCAAATAAAAGCTCAAAACGGCCTTAGAAGTGGCATAAAAGCGTTTAAAATGGGTCAGAATTTGGCAAAAATGGGTTGGAAATGGCCAAAACCACTTCAGAAATACAAACACCCCCCCCCCCAAACCAACATTAAAATGGGCTAGAAATGGGAAAAATGTTGTTTAAAAAAAAAGCCAAAATGTCTTAAAATGGGTTAGAAATTACAAAAAAATGGCTCAAAACGGGTTAGAAATGGCCAGAAATCGGTTAGAAGTGGCAAAGAATGGCATAAAATGTGTTAGAAGTGGCCAAATTTGGGTTAGAGATGGCCAAAAATGGTTTAGAAATGGGAAAAAAAAGTTTAAGATGGGTGAGAAATAGCCAAAAAATGGCTTAAACTGGTGAGAACAGGGCAAAAAATGGGATAGAAATGGCCGTAAATGGCTCCTTCTTTCCCTCCCTCCTTCTTTCCTCTCCCTCCTTCCCTCTCTCCTTGCTTCCCTCCTTCCTTTTTTCCTTCCTTCCCTCCCTCCCCCTCCTCCCCCCTTCCTTCCTTCGGAATGAGAGTGAAAACAAGAGCAGAGGTTCTGAGACAATCTATGGAAGAGAAGGAAAGAACACAGTTGAATACGGGAAGAGAGATAGAAGGGAAGAGGACCTAAGAGATTACTAGAGAAGAGCATTCCAGGGGAAAAGAATACCAGGGAACGTAAGAGATCTAACAGAATCTAAGATTAGAGAGCTGAAGAGCATCTCAGAAGAGAATATAGGGGGAGAGAGTATCATTGAAGAGAAGAGAATCTAAGATTACCAGAGTAGAGAATCTAAGAGAAGCCAAGAGAGAAAAATTGAAGAGCACACAGGAAAAGGGAAGAGAAATTTAGAGAAGCTAAGAAAAGGAAATGAAGAGACTGTAAGAGTATACCAGCAAATAAAACAGAAGGGAATCTAAGAGAACAATATGTAAGCAAATATAGAAGAGAGACAGGAATAAGTGAAAACACTATACACTGTAAGACAATAGAGGAGAAAATAAGAAAACGTAGGACTACAAAAAAAGGGAAGAGAATATAAAAGAGGGAAGAGACTCTTAAGAGAGCAAAAGAGAAGGGAATAGAAGAGAAAGGAATATCTGAGAAGAGACTATAAGAGAATCTAAGATAAGGGAAGAGAACGTAAGAGGAGAGAATTTAAAAGAAAAGAGAAGGGAATAAAAGAGAAGAGAATATAAGGGAGAGGAAGAGACTAAGAGAATACAGGACAAGAGAAGAGAGTAAAGAGAAGGGAATAGAAGAAAATGCGAAAGGATACAAGAGAAGGGAGAAGAAGAGGATAGAGATTAGAAAAGACTAGGAGAATAGATGGAAAGAGAATATAAAAGAATCTGAGAAAACAGAACCAGAAGGGAAGGGAAGAGACTATAAGAAAATGGAAGAGACTAAGAGAATAGAGGAGAACAGGAGAGAAAAGAGTACAAGAGACGGGAAGGGAAGGGAAGACAGACGGGAAGGGAAGAGACTGTAAGAGAGTATTAGAGAAGACAAAAGCAATGTGCTCCTGGCTTGGTAAGGTCTTTATTTTTTCAGGACAACTGACTTCATTAAAAGCAGGAATCTTTAAATATAAATAGTCTTGTCTGTCGTGGAGCTCCAAACCTTTGCAGCAGCCATCCAGCTGTGAGAGGCAGCTGCACAAAGGGAATCCTTTCTCTAAGGCGAGCAGCTGAGCAGCGGCCTGTTACAGCCACCCATCAATGTCCAGCTGCGCGGCGACACGAATGCCACCAACGGAGCAGATAAGCTCTGGCACCAGCCCCCGAACAGGAGGGGACGCTGCTGCGTGCACGGAACGCAGAGGCAGAGCGCTTGCTGCGTGTGCACCGAGTAGCAATAACAAGAGTTTTCCATTCACATCCCCAGTGGCCTTACCTCCTCCTCCCGTGCCACTTTGCCGTGCTTCACTGCGGCACCCGAGGACCCTGTCCCTATACGGCTGGGTTCGTGAGCACACCGCGCACCGGGCAGCCTGCATCACCTGCGGGGCTCTGTGATCACCAGGCTGCGGCAAAGGCAGCAGTAGAGAGGGGTCCCTTGGAAATGTGCTGTCTGCCTGCAGGCACCGCGCTGTTACGGCACCTCCTTGAAATCGGGGGCTAAATACACATCTCTGTCCCTGCGAGTGGTGCCCGGGGCTGCCGGGAAAGCGAATCTGTGGACTAGGCTGCGTGTGCTCTGGTCTGTGAGCCCCCCGTCAGCTGTGGTACAGCGGAAGTCCTGTCACTGTAAAATGTTTGGCAGATAATACCCTTTAGGGAACTAGAAACCCGCACTGATGCTGCGTGCCTGGCAGGCTAGGAAAGGTAGATACATTTGGGGCTACGCACACGAAAGCTCTACACCCTGCTGCGGTTCAAGTGCCATTGTTCCTATAGGCAGATGGCAAAGCAGCCTCAGGCCTCCTGCTGGGCTCAGGGGTCCATCAGCTGCACCAGAGGAGCCTTGCTTTCAGGACGTGACACTCGCTATGCTGGTAAGTGACCAGTTCAAATAGGCTGAAATGCAAGCCAATTTGCCCAGAGCTGGGTGTTACTCCCGCTGGTACCGGTACCTGTGGTAGCAAACATTTAATGAGAACCACACGCTGAGCAGACCTCAGTATTCCAAACAAGCCAGTTTCCCCTCCCTGGCTGCATTACACTATGTTCCTCCAGATGAACCGAACGTCATGCCAGCAAAGCACTTTAGCTCAAGGTACCAAAGACGAGCTTCAGCAAGGGCACAATCGCACCAGACACGCCAAAGAGCGTGAGGAGGAGAAGCCCCTCCGTAAGAAAGAAGGGTAGCTGTGGCTTTGGGGTTTTAAAGAGACCCTCAGCAGCTGCAGGGAAACACCTGCATGCCCTGGGGTTCTAACCATAGGATCACAGAACGGTTTTGGCTGGAAGGAACCTTTAAAGGTCACCTCGTCCAACCCCTCCCCTGCAACGAGCAGGGACATCTCCAACTACATCGGGGGGCTCAGAACCACATCCAGCCTGGCCTCGGATGTCTCCAGGGACGGTGCATCCACCACCTCTCCGGGCAACCTGTGCCAGTGCTTTACCACCCTCATTACAGAAAAATAATGGGACTGACCTGCAGTGCCCGGCTCTCCCTCCCTCCGGCCCTTGCCTTCTCCTCAGCAGTGCAGCTCCTCTGCTGCAGAGCTGGGATCCCCCTCAGGAAAATCAACTCTGAGCCCTGAAACTGCCCCACGAGTCTCCGCCCACACAAGCGGGTCAGGATAGCAACGCTTTGTCAAGCTGTCGCGCACATCACCTAGACGGAAGACACCGTAAACAAGGACAACACACTGGGAGTACTCTGGTGGACTCCCATCGGGTTGGAAAGACTGCATGGGTACTAATTCAACAAAGACAATACCAAGAGCTGCAAACTCTGCTGGCAGTACCCGAACGTCAAGAGGAAACTGGGGAGCTGCATTGTTACAACATCCAACAGGATGATGAGAAAAACAGTGGTAATTCCCCGCAGAGCTGCTGCAAAACAGCCTGCAAGCAAACCGATTGCTGCTTAGGCAAAAAGCAATGCAATGGTCTCAAATCAGGAAAGCAAATCAAGCTGAGATTTCCTGTGACAATGCTTTCAATTACATGAATGTACTTGACTGGAAGGGAAAAGAAACTTCTTGAATTAAGCACGCAAGCAAGTTGAACAAAATAATTCCCTCCTTGTTCAAGCAGAGGACGTGGTTTTGCCCCGATTTACCGGCCCCAGGTGTTCCTATAGGAGGATCTAGATCTGTCCAGCTGTTGAAGGGACCCTCTGCATTTATGCCAATGTAAGAGGAAACAAAGTCCTGCATCCAGATCTTGGGCCCCAACTCCAGAGGGACGTGGAGCCGCGCAAGTGAGCCAGAGGAAACCATGGAGATGCTGAGAGGGCTGGAGCACCTCTGCTCCGCAGCCAGGCTGAGAGAGATGGGCTTGTTCGGCCTGGAGAATAACAGGTTCCTTAAGGGGGGGAAACCTTAGAGCAGCTCCAGTGCCTACAGGGGCCACAAGAAACCTGTATAGGGGCTTTGGACAAGGGCGTGTAGGGACAGGCCAAGGGGGAATGGCTTGAACCTGCCCGAGGGGAGACTGAGATGGGCTCTCAGGCAGAAGCTCTTCCCTGTGAGGGTGCTGAGGCGCTGGCACGGGGTGCCCAGAGAAGCTGTGGCTGCCCCGTCCCCGGCAGTGTTCTAGGCCAGGTAGGACACAGGGGCTTGGAGCAAGCTGCTCTAGTGTGAGGTGTCCCTGCCCGCCCGTGGGCAGGGGTTGGAACTGGATGAGCTTTAAGGTCCCTTCCAACATGAACCATTCCAGGATTCTGTAAAATGCAGAAGCGGGGAGGATAACTACAGGCAAACCACAGACCAATTGGTGAAAGCAGAGGGTAAATGCATTTCCTCTCTTGGCAACGTCCGAGGAGCATCTGCTACAATTACCAGACATACCTCCGCTCTCCTCTGTTGCTTCCCATTAGCAGAAACTTCTCTTTTCTTTCTGGTCTTGCAGCTGAAAGAAAGAGGTAAAAAAATCTTCTGGAGCTCCCGAAAGGGTCTGTTCCGGCACGCACAGTGTCCACGCGAGAGCACGCTGCTCTGAAACAGAAGGGTTCTTTTATTTACCGAACAACAAGAACCGGGTTTTTCTTCAGCTCAAGAAACCGCTGACGTGAGTCCACCACAGCACCAACACTGACGAGGCTGACAGGCTGGTGCGTCTAATACCAGCTATCACATCTTCCACCTCGCTTAGCTTAGGTTTCAGCACAGCTGCTGAGCACCACTGCTCGCCACCAAACACCGGTTTGGGAAGTACCGAGTGGAAAGTTCTGCCGCCATTTATTTAGCCGGCAGATCGACACTGAAGACCAAACGGGGATAAAATCTGCTACGCAGGAGGAGGAGGTGCCAGAGAAACCCTTAAGTACCAGCGAGCTGGTGGCGCTGGGCACCAGCCCTGTACACGTAGCCTGTGCCCATCCTGCAGCCCCACAGGCTGGCCCTGCTCCTCCCGGCCGGGATGCCGGGCTGCACGGCCCCCACACGTCCTGCCTCTGCTGACACCTGCTGCCGACTCTGTGGCCCTAAACCTACAGGTAATACCACTTGGGGTTCATTCTCTCTTGCTCTCTGTGAACTGCTGCTCAGGGTCCTGCTGGGGCGGGAGGGAGCCATCAGGTACCTGGTTTCTGCGTGGCAGCGCAGCCCCTGCGATGCAGACATCCATGCAGGAGGTCGTCATCTCTTGCAGTTTCTGTGCTTACTCCAGCGTATTCTCTGGGCACTTTACCTGCAAGATCACAGCGCGTTATTTCCTAACAGTAGCTGGGAATCGGAAGCTAAACCCGTTCTAACACGGGAAACAAGTGACTCAAAAAACACCCCTTTTCTGACCAAATGAGCCCTTGCATCCACTCCCAGGGTCTCCCGAAGCAGTTCCGTGGTTAGGGTGGTGACATTACCGCTCTCAAGGGATGCGGTGACAGGTGAGCCTGAAAGAACACAGGTTTCAAGAAAAGAAAAGAACAAAGTGCTGTGCCTTAGGTCACTGTATTTGAGAGCTGTGAACAACAGCAGCAAGGGCAGAGCAGGCAGTTTCCAGATTTCTTTATGCTGTTTGGAATCAGCGAGGAAAAGGCCCTCACCTAAGCGCTGCGGCCCTCACCCAGAGCTCTTCGTCCCCAGAGGCAGTGTGTCCGCTCACTCTTTCTGGCTGTGCTTCCCTGCCAGGTCAGCTCGCTGCCCAGGGCCTGGCCAGCAGCGCCCACGGTTGCATTAACACCCCCGGGAAGTACTGCCCTGCCCAAGTCTAGTCTCCTACCTGTGCAGCATACATACTACATCTTTGCTGACAGCTACCCATCCCTTTGAGAGGGAAAACCACGGCTGTTGCCACACATGTGGCAGGTTTGAGGGCAGCTGATGCAGAAAATGCCACGCTGTACACCATGCTTCCCGCCCTGTTTTCTTCTTCTTCTCCTCCCTCTGCTCAGTCCAGGTCCCTTCCCTCACACTGAATGAGGGTCCTCATTCTGCCTTTTAAAGTACGTTTTCAAAGAGAGCGAAAGAAACCAGACACAAACTGTGCCTGAACTGAAAAATCGCCCGCTGCTTCAGGAGGCTGCGTGAGCCTTGTTGCCCTTGCAGCTTTCAGCAAGTACACTGCTATTAACTACCCCTGGAAAGCAAAAGGCTTAGGGTCCCCGTTAGCCCGTTCGCCTTTACGGTGTGCTGTCAACGCTCACGACGGGCATCACTTACATGTCCTAGGCGAGAGGTGTTCAGCAAGGAAGACACCTTCTGCTTTCAGAAACAGCACAGAGGGCCTTCAAAAACGCTCTCTCCTGCAGGATCCCCTTCTGGGCTTCTGCATCTCACTGGTTATAATGAATGCCTGTTCCAAACAGATTACCATGAAAATGTTCCCTACTTTGAAGAGAGATGAAGCTTGAGCCGTATCAACCCGTTCTCCTACCGTTAACCCAGAAAGCAAACTACTTACTTGTTCTGCAACCCCTGTCACGTTCCTGGTTTCTGCCTGTTGACATGGGGCACCCTGCCCGACTTCCAGTGAGCTCCACTGAAGTCGTCTACTCTGAAATACTGAAAAACAGTAATGCGTTTGTGTCTGTGGCCTCCTGGATAGGCCTCCTAGGATGGCAAATAAAACCTGCTGTTGAGATACCATTTGTTTGGGAGCACTGCTTAGAAGGGCTCATGGTGCCTGCACAACACACCACAGCTGGTGAGCAGGAACATTTACTCTTTCCAAGGGCAGCAAGCGAGCACATAATTTCTCCTGGCTATTTGCTGACCTGGTTATTTGAGCTCTGCAAGGCACTGCCTCTCCCCAGCTGTGGGGGAGAAACAGAGAGGGCTGGAGCTGGTGTACTTTCAAAGGCTCATTTTCATACTGGCCCCATTAGACATGTTTTGTACACTTAAGGCTTGTTCCAGCCTTTGCTAGTTCTCCCTGCTGCCTGTTGCGGTCGATTCTTGTTATCTTCTGGGCTCTTAACTTCCTCTTTGTGTCCAAATCACAGAGCTGCTGCAGGTGTTGGCTGTAGCACATTCCCTCACCTCCGAAGAGGTCTCCTGGCATGATTCCTGCAGCAGCATTGTTTTCAAAGCTAGCCAAGAGCTGCAGATGCACATTGATGCTGCAGCACTGTCCTATGGTTTGCTTGCTCAGGATGCTTTCGAGCCCCAGGAACCTGCACCCATGGAGCCATGTTTCCCTTGCAGGGAAAAACCTAAGACATCTCAGACCTCCCAGGTCTTTTCTGTCCATGAACGACTGCACCTGGAATATACTCCTGCATTAACTCCTCCAAAACAGGAGGGCAAACAGCAATACTGACCTTAGAGCCAGGGTAATCAAATCACTCACTAGAACCGGCCACACCTCACCTCTTTATTTCACATGGCTGCTGATCACACTTCCTGCCACGGCACTGGTGAGCCTGGAACTGTGGCAGAAGCTGTAACGCTTCTGAGACGCAAACCAGCTTTCACAACCCTTGAAAGGCAGCGTGCAGACCCCTGACTCTGGTTCTTGCTGCAGACCGCTAAATGCTACCACCAAGGACATCATTCAGTAGCAGCTACAAGATTGCTCTGATCACTAATGAGAAATGAGGCAGAGACAGCTCAGGAATGAAGAAGAGGACAGCTGCCCTTTTGAGGCACATCTCCAAAAGCATTCTGAGCAGCAAGGATGCTGGCTGGCTGCCTTCTCCTGAGCACCACTATAAGGGGAAGGGATAAGAGCTGGGTTTAGGCATCCCTTTGCCATTATCACCTGGCTGTAACAGCTCACATAACTCCTAACTGCAGGATCCGAGGCTGGCCCAAAACAGAGGCACAAGCATTTTCCCCTGTTGTTGAGACAGCTCTGGAACCTCAAAAGGCCCCAGCTCTGCTCGACTTCAGGGCTGCACAGAAAGTGCCCAACCACTAGAGTGAAACCAGACCTCAGCTCAACTCAAAGCCGCACAAGGGGGATGGAGGAGGAAGGAAACACAAACTAGGGTTAAATGAAAGGGAAGGAGGAAAGAAACACAAGCGAGGCAAACTAACCACGGGTGTCAGTTCCGGTACTTTTGAAATGCCTTCAGCTCCACTGAAATAACTACTATTCATGTTCTTACTCTGGTCACTTCCATGGGGGCGGGATAGGAAGCAGGGAGTTATTTAAACAAGAAATATCTTTTTTTCCGTGGAATTCCCATTCAGCTGCAGAGGGCTCATAAGAACAATTCTCACAGTCATGGCGAGGCTGCGAGGGCTGGAGCAGCTCTGCTCTGGAGCCAGGCTGAGAAAGCTGGATTGGGTCAGCCTGGAGAAGAGAAGGCTCCTTAAGGGGAGACCTTAGAGCAGCTCCAGTGCCTAAAGGGGCTACAAGAAACCTGGAGTGGGGCTTGGGACAAGGACCTGCAGGGACAGGACAAGGGGAATTGGCTTTAAACCGGCCAAGGGGACACTGAGATTAGACATTAGGAAGAAATTCTTCCCTGGGAGGGTGCTGAAGCACTGGCACCCAGAGAAGCTGTGGCTGCCCCATCCCTGGCAGTGTTCAAGGCCAGGTTGGACAGAGGGGCTTGGAGCAACCTGCTCTAGTGGAAGGTGTCCCTGCCCAAGGCAGGGGGTTGGAACTGGATGAGCTTTAAGGTCCCTTCCAACCCAAACCATACCACGACATTTTTCCATCCCTGGTGATAGGCAGGCAGGTGTCAAGTCCCCCGCTCCCCATCCCTCTCTGGGGATGGGCACTCACTGTAGGGGCAGCTCTCCAGCGCACAGGGCAATTCTCCTTTTGGAGACAGCCTCCTGGAAGGATGCAGCCATTTCATCCTGTTTCAGGGAAACACCTCTCCATGTGCTATCATCACAACCGGCCACAAACTTCCCCTTTGTTGGGGGAGAGGGAAACTGATGTGTTTGACTCCTGGAAAGGCTCTGGGCTGTGATGAGAAACATCCTGCACACAGAAAAAAAAAAAAAATCAAGTAGTTTTGGGAAGGCCTGGCAAACTGCTGGACCTCGAGAAGAGCTTCACAGAAACTGCACTTTCCTGTTACTGTCAATCATTTGGGCTATACAGGCTGAGATACCAGAACATTGGAGTTACTGCAGATAAAGACTGTGAAGGTAGCATTTTACCCTGGCTGCTCTCCTCAGCCAAAACCACTGCAGCAAGCTGGGTTAATGCATGGATTCACATGCTGCCAGCACCAATGCAGCCTCTGCTGCTGCACCTTTCTCTGCACAGTCACCCCAGCTCTAAACCTGGCTCCCACCCACATTTGACTAGGGGCTCTTGTTCCTCTCAACACTCCCTCATGTTGTCTAGGCCTGAGGCTGCATTGAAGGTGCTGCTCAAATGCTAGAAACACCAGATGAAGGGACAACACTTGCAAGGGAGGCTCTTTAAGTAATACTTAAAAAACTAGTGCTCTGACCACTGTTAATTTTCTTGCAATGCACAAATGAGCACACCGGGGCAAGCTCTCCTCATTAAATTTCAGTGTGACAGAGCAGAATCTCACAGTGTTTGTCTTAAGTGATTCTCTTTTAATAGTAAAAATACATCGTTACTTTTACTGTTAAGCAGGTATCCTGCTTGTACAGGTTTACTAGATTATTTTCCATGATAGATAAAATAACCAACTAGAACAGTCAACAATGAGCAGTAACCTCCAGGTCTGTCACCTGCGTCAACTGCAGCTGGATAATATCTCTACCCTTTTCTTTATACAGCACTTGTGATTTTGGCAGAATAATGTTTTAAAATACATTGAGACATCGGTTAGCCAAATGCTTCCCTATGATTCTACGATACAACATTAGGTACAATGACCTACCTCCTTTCGCTAGGCAAAGCTCCAGGGTAATGGATATTTCGTAGTATCAGAATTAGCAGTGGAATTCAGAACGCTCTTTAGCCAGGCCCTGAAATATTTAACATGAAATAAGATACAACCTCCCCTACCTCGACTTCCAGACAATAACCCAGAAAGGACTGCTTCAGGGAAGCTTACTCTTGCCTACAGATAACAGCAAAAAAAGCATCTGAAGAAAATAACATTATTTTTCAAACCCTTTTTTTGCTCCCCCAAACACATTTTCTTGCTACTTTCTGTTGCCGGGTTTCCCTTTATAGAGAGCAATGATTTATGGGAGAACTCCTGACTTTCAACCAGCTGTAGCCACTGCTGAGATCAGGGAACAAACCTGACCTCAGTTAGTCAGGGAGTAATCTGCTTTCAATCCCTCCCCCCGCCGCGCCCCCCCCCCCCGCCTTAAATGAACACAGTATATTTGAAAGTATTTTTCTTGTATAAAAAAAAAAAAAACACAATCAGCAGAAGGATATGAGGGGAAACTACAAAAAATGAACAAACTAAGTGCTCAAAGGCAAAAAATGAGCACTTTTCCACCAACAAATCCTAGTCTAGTGAGTGTATGTGCTATATTTATTAAGTAAAACAGTACAGAAATGACTTGATGATTACACTGAAGCTGACTGAAGTTTCTGCATCTATTTTCACCTTCCACTTGTGCTGCTAGAATCACACAAACTTGCTCTAAGGTTAAAGAGCTGAGAGCACAGTGTCCCAGAACATTTCCTCTCTTAGTTGTGCACAGCGTTTGATTCATAACCCAGATCTTGTTTAAAGAGTCAGCTTCTGTCTGATTTCTATTGGTGTCAGTTCAAATCCTACCGCTGCAATAGGAAGTAAAAGAATTCTCTGGACTCCACCTCCAGAAGGCAGAGCCTTAAATGCCTGAAGCACACCTCCTCTGACCCTGAGACACACTCATTAATTCCGGGTGCCTCAGAGGTTAGACAACATTTAAACCAGCCCGGCAGTGGTGGACGGTTAGAGACAGCAGGCCCTCCAGCTCCTCCAGCTGAAACCAAGAAGTTTTGGGGAGGCAGTGGTAGACAAAGGGACAGTTTCCCTCGGCTGTGGGGTGTCTGGAGGTTTGCACAGGGACAGGGGAATTAGCTTCAGGTACCACAGATCTGACACAGTCTCAGAATCCAGACCCAGATAGTCAGAGATGACACGCTGCAGGCTGTCGTGTGCCAGTGGGATTGTTTTAAATATGCTGCCCTTTTAAGAGAAAGCAGTGAAGCTCTTGTGAAAACCACAAGTGATGACATTTGTCGTGGTTCATTCCACAGCCTCAGGTCAGCATTCAAGAAAATTCAGTGACCTGAATGTAAACAGGTCTACAAAAGATGCACAGAGTTTTTCATCTCAGTTCTGGGGCCCTCAAGGAGGGGGCATACACAGACAGAGAGAAAAATGCCTCTCCTTATCTTCATCAGGACTTAGTTATCGCCTTCCGCTTCCCCATTGTGAAGGCTGAACACAGAGCAAGCAGATTTCCAGGAACACAAGCGTTTTTCACTCTCATCACTACTGCGACTGCATTATGTCCCCTTACACACACACTAGTAGCCTTGCAGAAAAAGTGTAAGGAGAATTTTGCTTACTTCTATGAGCGCCATATGCAGAGAAGATTTACCAAGGCAGAAACTGTAACAGGATCGTGACTGAATCTCCTGAATATCTATTAACAGATACCAAGTTTAAAGGGCACTCACTAAACGCTAACCATGTTTGCCTGAGCTGCAGGTACACCCTGAAGTCTCTCTGGAACCCAGTACGAGAAACAGTGAGGTCAGACCCGGGTATTCCTTTAATATGGTTGTAACAATGCCACATGCCTGTTAAAAAACAATCAAGATCAAGTGAGTGTTTCTGAAGAGTGCAAAGACAAGGCTGGGGTTGTTTTAAACCTTGACAAGTGAAGTGTTTTGCCCTCAGCACGTCAAGTAAGCGAAACCCAAACACGCATTACTGCGAGACTAGTCAGCTATGACATCACACCTATAGAAAAGCAAGATCAGTGCAAGTGAATGCCGACTAAGCACACCGTGATTAGATAGTTCAGGTTGCTACATCTGGTGCCAAGTACCAGCACAGATGGATTCTTACTAAATTTCGCTGCCATTTAAGCCCTTCTCGCTTAACCATGTTTAAACCTAGGCACTAGCTCTCCCAGCTACAGCATCCAATTGATGTAATCACTTACTTTCCGTGCCCAAAATTAAGCAATACGTAACTCAGCACATAACTCATTAAGCACATAACTCAGGAGCCTTAAGAACCGGCTTGACACGCTCTGCTCTACCACTGTGGAGAACTTAAGTACTAAAGGATACTTGCCACAGTACCACAACCACATGGAAGTACTCCATCACCTCCTGATACGTACGGACCTTGTGAGGACTGTTAACGTAAGGCTTGCAGAACTGCTTGAAGTAACTCCACTGATTGGGTTTGTATCTGTAGGAAGCCTGAACGTCAGCGTAGGTCACAAACCTGCCTGGGCTCTCTGAGACACAAAGCTGCAAGAAAAGAAGGGTTTGAAATACCATAACTTCAACATGCACACTCTGTGCTTAAAGACAACGCCATCTTTGGGCGACAGTGTCGTGGTTTAAACCCAGTCAGCCATAAATCAGCCATGCAGTCTCTCTCTCACTTCCTCCCTTTTCTTCCCCCTGCTCCCAGAGGGACGGGAAGGAGAATCGAAAGAATATAACTCTCACGGGTTGAGATAAGAACAGTTTAGTAACTAAGGTATAACACAGATCACTACTGCTACCACCAACAATAATGACAAAGGAAATAACAAGGGAAGAGCATACAACACCTCACCACTCGCCAATCGAAAACTCACCTCATCCAGCCTGACCAAACACCTACCGATACCTTGTCCAACCACGCAGTGAACTAGCCCTTCTGGGTAACTCTCAGGTACATCCTGGGCATGACTTGCTGTGGTATGGAATACTTCTTTGGTTGGTTTGGGTCAGGTGTCCTGTCTCTGCTTCCTCCTGGCTTCCCCTCCTGCCTGGCAAAGCATGAGGCTCAGAAAGTCCTTGCTCAGACTAAACATCTGAGCCGTAACTAAAGACATCGGTGTTATCAGTGCTGTGCCCAGGCCAAAAGTCAAAAACACAGCGCTGCACCAGCTACTAAGAAGCAGCAAAAAATGACTGCTACTGCTGAACCCAGGACAGACAGACACGCTCTGCAGTTAAAAAGAATGCTATCTTTATACAACCTATGAAATTAAGCCACTGCAAACTGCTGTTGCAGTTAAACAGTAAGCTGGGGTACCAAATGTCTGCCAGAGAGTTCTGAAATCGAAACCTAAAAGGACATAAGTAAAGAAAGGGGCCTACTGGACACCTGCACAGGCAACGCATGGCCAGAAGCCTGTCCACAGAGCACCAGGACAGTCTAGAAACAAGAGACTTTCCCAGAAACAAGTCCTGGAACGCTCATTTTCAGCCGCACGCAGCGACCAGCCAGGTCAGACATACTCTGTCCTGTAGGGTGCTGGATGCACAGGCTGCGCACTGGGCCATCCACAGCTGTCTCATACATTAAAAGCACGAGGATTCAAAGGGCGTTTGTAAAGCTTTAACGAGACAAACTCCGTTTCATCTTCAGACGGCATACTTTTTAGATGGAAGAAAATTCCGTGAGCAACCCTTAGACCAACTGCTGCCACATCTAAGGCCTTCAGCTCAACGGCCAGGGCAAATCAGCAGCAGACCACATAAAGATTCTGCCTGTTCTCAACAGGTTGAGACTTTAAATCATTCAGCATAAACAGAGAAGCCCTAAAGCCACCCAGTCTGGTAGCTCGATGCGTCTCCTGCTACAAGCACCCTGCAACACAGACTGAGATCGGGATCGGCTCCCTCACAACGCTGTCTCTGCATCTGGAATACTAAGCATTTATGAAGAAACCTGATGACTTTACTGCAGCAAGGCTGGTGTCCAAAGCGGGGGAAACCAGAAGAGCAGCAGCAGCAACTGAAGTCAACAGAAAGGCTGTGATGAGCTGGCTGGGGTCCCCCAGGGCACAACACAGTCTATTTGTAGAACAAAAGGAGCACAATGAGCCCTGCCCCTGCTGCTGCTGCTGCTGCTGCTGCTGCAGACCTCACTCGTTCCATGGAGAGAGAATTTCAGTCTCCAGATCTTTCAGCATCTTAATGCTACAGTGAACAGCCTCATTTCCAAACTAACTGCAAGCTTAGATCCGAGGAAATAAACAGGGGATTCCTTGGCTACTTTCTAAATGGCTATTTCCATCTTCCCCCCTTTCCCTACCAATGAAGGTACGGTGTGAATTAAGGGCCCTCCGGGTCACCCGCCCCCCTCCCCCCCGTTTATTTACTTCCCCCCAGTACCGAGCACGACGTGCTGCGGTACGTATGGAATACGCCTTTGGCTAGCCCAGGTCCGGCGTCCTGCCTCTGCTCCCTCCCGGCTTCTTGTGCCCCTCCTCACTGGCAAAGCACGAGGAACCGAGCAACCACTGAAACGTCAGTGCGTTACCAGCGTTATTCTCAGAGGAAAGGCAAAACTCAGCCCTGCACCAGATCCTAGGAAGAGAATTAACTCTGCTGCAGCTGAAACCAGGGCAAAAGGGGAGAGACAAGCACAGCGGCAGGGCGCAGGATGCCGGTCAGGAGCCTCCGAGGCGCCTGCGATTCATCAACGGAGACGAAGGCAGAATCAAGCGCGCCGGGGGCTCCTCACCCGGCTCATCCCCAGCAGCCGCAACCCTGCCGCACTGGGCGCTGTGAAGCTTTCCGCGCCGGGCGGCCAGAGGGCAGGAGACGCCCCTCTGCGCCCGCCCGAGCGGGCCCGCCTCCCCGATAACCCCGGCCTCCCAGTGGGCTCGGATCTCACCTGCTGCCGCCGCTGCCGGGACCCGGACCCGGGCCCTGCCCGCCGCCATGCTGCTCCCGGCAGCTGCGCATGCGGCACCGAAACGGCGCGCGGAGGGACCGGGGCCGGCGCGCGAACGCCGGGCTGCGGCCACGAGCACCCCTCGAGCCCACCCGCACCCCAACGCGGGCCCCCCGCAGCCATTGTTCACCGGAAGCCAGCAGCCACCACGTGACCCCGGCCACTTCCGGGGGCAGCAGCGGGGACGAACGCGGCGGCTCATTCGCGGAGGCGGGGCTGCAGTACCGAACTCTGGGCACAGGATGGCAGCAGCGAGAGCGCCGGGCGCCACACGGCGCCTCCCCCATACCCCCGCTGGACCGATTTTTGCGGGGATTTCCCCTCCCGGCATCCCCCCCGCCCCAACCCTTGCAGACCCAGAACGAAGGGGGTTGGAGTACTTTGGGGCCACCACAGCGGCTCCGGCTCCGCAAGCACAGCCCTTCATGGGAAGGTCTTTGTGGGGGAATCAGCCCCAAATCAGCTGTTACCCCCTTTCTTCAGAGGATTCCCCCCTCAATCCTCTACTCACCTGCTCCTCTCTCGATTCACCGCACCCCAAACAACACCACCCACCCCCACACTCCCGTTTTTAGTCCCCGCTGAAGGGGGATAAATCCCATAATGCTCCGCGCTAAAAGGGGGAATAGATCCCATAATCCTCTCCGCTAGGGGAATATATCCCATGAACCTCCGCACTAGGGGGTATATCCCATGATCCTCTGGGGTAAAGGGACTATATGTCGCAAAGGCTCATGGGATATATCCCTCCTTTAGTGAGGAGGATTATGGGATATACCCCCCTTTAGCGCGTCTCTAAGCACGTGGCAACCGCTAAGACGTGGGTTCGGGTCCAGAGTGGGACGAATTCTGGACCTCCCCCCCCCCCCCCCCAAACAGGTCCCAAGCATTTGGGAACCCCCAAAGCCCCCCCACAAATGTTTGGGGTCCCTCCATCCCAAATAACACCAGCAGGCGGCTGCAGTGATGGGGGTTTATTCCATTCGGGGGGGTCCAATGTACCGGGGGGGGGGCGGAGCGGAAACGGGGCGGGACTGAGAGTGACTGACAGGCGCCTCAGCCAATGGGAGCCGTAAGGGGGCAGAGCGGAAACAGGGCGGGACGCAGTGTGACTGACAGGCGCCTCAGCCAATGGGTGCCGTGGGGGGGCAGAGCGGAAACGGGGAGGAAATAGGGCGGGTCTAAGAGTGACTGACAGGCGCCTCAGCCAATGGGAGCCGTGGGGGGGCGGAGCGGAAACGGGGCGGGACTGAGCGTGACTGACAGGCGCCTCAGCCAATGGGCGCCGTGGGGGGGGAGAGCGGAAACTGGGCGGGACTGAGTCCCCCCCATAGACTCCTACAGACCCCCATAAACCCATAGAGACCCCCACAGACCCTCATAAGCTCCCTATAGACCCCCCATGGACACCTATAAATCCCCTATAGACCCCCCACAGACCCCCATAGACCCCCCCAGACCCCCATAAACCCCCTATAGACCCTCCACAGACCCCCATAAACACCCCATAGACCCAAACAGATGCCCCATAGACCCCCAATAGACCCCATAAACCCACTACAGACCCCCCCCAGACCCCCATAGCCCCCCACAAAGTGCCATAGACAGCCTATAGACCCCCATGGACCCCCCCAGACCCCCATAAACCCCAACAGATGCCCCATAGACCCACAATAGACCCCCACAAACCAACTATAGGACCCCACCAGACGCCCATAAACCCCCATAGACACCCTATAGACCCACCAGACCCCCATAAACCCCCTATAGAACCCCCATAGACGCCCATAAATCATCTATAGACCCCCCCAGACCCCCATAAATCCCCTATAGACCCCCCATAGACGCCCATAAACCCCAATAGACCCCCCAGACCACCATAAACCCCCCATAGACCCCAACAGATGCCCCATAGACCCCCAATAGAACCCCATAAACCCACTATAGACCCCCCCCAGACTCCTATAGACCCCCATAAACCCCTATAGACCCCCCACAGATCCCCCCAGACCCCCATAAACCCCCTATAGACCCCCAACAGGTGCTCCATAGACCCACAATAGACCCCCACAAACCCACTATAGACCCCCCCCAGACCCCCATAGCTTGTAGACCCCCATAGACCCCCATAAATCCCCTATAGACCCCACCCCGAGCCCCATAGACCCCCCCAGACCCCCATAAACCCCCTATAGACCCCCAACAGATGCCCCATAGACCCCCAACAGACCCCCATAAACCCACTATAGACCACCCACAGGCCCCCATAGACCCCTATAGACCCCCCCCCCTTGTCCCTTGACAGGACAAGGGGTAACGGGTTCAAACTGAAACAGGGGAAGTTTACATTGGATCTAAGGAGGAAATTCTCTCCTGTGAGGGTGGTGAGGCACTGGAATGGGTTGCCCAGGGAGGTTGTGAGTGCTCCATCCCTGGCAGTGTTCAAGGCCAGGCTGGATGAGGCCTTGGGTGGGATGGTTTAGTGTGAGGTGTCCCTGCCCACGGCAGGGGTTTGGACCCGGATGATCTGAAGGTTCCATCCAACCGTAACTATTGTATGATTCTATAATATGCATGTCTGTCCGTAATGAGTATGTATGCTCAGTGACTACAGAAGGACGGCTTGTTTAGCAGTTCGGAGACACAGGTTCGGAGGAGCTGTCCCCCGTGTCTGCCGGCGCCGCAATAAAGAATACCTGCTTGAACCCTGAACCCTTTGTTGGCGAGTTTGTTCCTGGAGTTTTCTCCGACCCACCATCGACCCCCGTATCTCCCTAATCCCCCCATAGATGCCGACAGACCCCATTATGGGCCTCCAGACCCTCAACTCCCCCCATATCCCCCTCTAAACACCTCATATCCCCCCCATAGACCTCATACAATCCCATTTACGGAGTCCAGCCATCCATATCGCCCCATAGACACCCTGTCTCCCCCCATATCCCCCCAATGAATGCCATGTTGGCACTCCAGACTCCCATAGTCCCCCATAGACCTCCATAATAGGACTCGAGACCCTAAAATTCCCCTCATATTCCCCCATAGACCTCCATGTAGGGACTCCAAATCCCCCCATATCCTCCCATATTCCCCCACAGAACTCCATGAAGGGTCTCTAGAGCACTATAGGCCCCCATCTAGGGACTCCAGACGCCCATGTCCCCCTTAATCACCCAACAGACCCCCAGAAAGGGTCTCCAAACCACCACAGAACCCCAAGTAGTGACTCCCGACGGCCGTATGCACCCTAATCCCCCCTCAGACCCCCATGGAGGGACTCCAGATGCCCAAATCCCCCCGTATTCTCCCACAGAACCCCATGGCGAGAATTCAGGACCACAAATTCCCCCCATATTCCCCCACAGAACCCCATGAAGGGTCCCCAGACCACAATAGGCACCCATGTAGGAACTCCAGCCGCCCATGTCCCCCTTAATCCCCCAATAGACACACCATATCCCCCCACAGACTCCCATGAAGGGTCTCCAAACCAGCACAGAACCCCATGTAGTGACTCCAGACTGCCATATGCCCCCTAATCCCCCCTCAGACCCCCATGCAGGGACTCCAGACCCCCAAATCCCCCCCATCGACACCCATAATGTGACTCCAGACCCCTGTATCCTCCCATATTCCCCCATGGAACCCCATGAAGGATCTCCATCACACTATATACCCCCCTGTAGGGTCTCCAGACTCCCAAATCCCCCCATAGATCCCCATAATTGTACTCCAGATGCCCAAAGCCCCATATAGACCCCCATGTAGGGACTCCAGAACCCCATATTCTCCCTAATCCCCCCCCCAGAACCCCATGTAGGGTCTCCAGACCCCCAAATCCCCCCATAGATCCCCATAGTGGGACTCCAGACCCTCAAATCCCCCCACAGAATCCCATGTAGGGCAAAGGGGGGGGGGCCTTAGGGGAGAGCGGGAGGTAAGGGGAGGCAATGGGGAGGTAATAGGGAGTTAATAGAGGACAAGGGTGGAGCCGAGCCGAGCCGTGCCGAGCCGAGCCGTGCCGAGCCGAGCCGAGCCGTGCCGAGCCGTGCCGAGCCGTGCCGAGCCGAGCCGTGCCGTGCCGAGCCGTGCCGTGCCGAGCCGAGCCGTGCCGAGCCGTGCCGTGCCGAGCCGTGCCGAGCCGTGCCGAGCCGTGCCGTGCCGAGCCGAGCCGTGCCGAGCCGAGCCGTGCCGTGCCGAGCCGTGCCGAGCCGTGCCGAGCTGAGCCGTGCCGAGCCGTGCCGTGCCGAGCCGAGCCGTGCCGAGCCGTGCCGTGCCGAGCCGTTCCCAGTTATGGAGGGTAATGGGAGGAAATGGAGGGTGACAAGCGGGCACTGTTAGGTGTCGGCTCCTCTGGGACAACC
Source organism: Lathamus discolor (assembly GCF_037157495.1). Lineage (NCBI taxonomy): Eukaryota > Metazoa > Chordata > Aves > Psittaciformes > Psittacidae > Lathamus > Lathamus discolor. The sequence continues at coordinate 24,479,272 of NC_088888.1, forward strand.
TCGGAGCCACTCGGACACCAGCGGAGCCGAAGCTTTCCAGAAGGGAGCGGGGCCTCCCGCAGGGACCCGAGCGGAGCCGAAGCTTTCCGAAGGGAGCCGAGGGCGGCAGCGGTCGCCCGTGGAGGGGGGGGCCTCGCGGAGGGACCCGAGCGGAGCCGAAGCTTTCCGAAAACAGCCGATGGCGGTAGCGGCCGCCCGCGGGGGGCGGGGCCTCGCGCAGGGACCCGAGCGGAGCCGAAGCTTTCCTGAGTGACTGACAGGCGCCGCAGCTAATGGGAGCCGTGGGGGGGCAGAGCGGAAACGGGGCGGGACTGAGAGTGACTGACAGGAACCTCAGCCAATGGGAGCCGTGAGGGGGGGGGGAAGAGCGGAAACGGGGCGGGACTGAGAGTGACTGACAGGCAATTCAGCCAATGGGAGCCGTGGGGGGGCGGAGTGGAAACGGGGCGGGACGGAGAGTGACTGACAGGCGCCTTAGCCAATGGGAGCCGTAAGGGGGCAGAGCGGAAACGGGGCGGGACGGAGAGTGACTGACAGGCGCCTCAGCCAATGGGAGCCGTGGGGGGGCAGAGCGGAAACGGGGCGGGACGGAGAGTGACTGACAGGCGCCTCAGCCAATGGGAGCCGTGGGGGGGGCGGCGCGGAAGCGGGGCGGGACGGAGAGTGACTGACAGGCGCCTCAGCCAATGGGAGCCGTGGGGGGGGCGGCGCGGAAACGGGGCGGGACGGAGAGTGACTGACAGGCGCCTCAGCCAATGGGAGCCGGGGGGGGGGCGGCGCGGAAGCGGGGCGGGACGGAGAGTGACTGACAGGCGCCTCAGCCAATGGGAGCCGTGGGGGGGCGGCGCGGAAACGGGGCGGGACGCAGAGTGACTGACAGACTCCGGCCCCGCAAGCACAGCCCTTCATGGGAAGGTCTTTGTGGGGGAATCAGCCCCAAATCAGCTGTTACCCCCTTTCTTCAGAGGATTCCCCCCCCAATCCTCTACTCACCTGCTCCTCTCTCGAATCACCGCACCCCAAACAACACCACCCACCCCCCACACTCCCGTTTTTATTCCCCGCTGAAGGGGGATAAATCCCATAATGCTCCGCGCTAAAAGTGGGAATAGATCCCATAATCCTCTCCGCTAGGGGAATATATCCCATGAACCTCCGCACTAGGGGGTATATCCCATGATCCTCTGGGGTAAAGGGACTATATGTCCTGCTTACCGCAGAGGATTATGGGATATACTCCCCTGTCGCAAAGGCTCATGGGATATATCCCTCCTTTAGTGAGGAGGATTATGGGATATACCCCCCTTTAGCACGTCTCTAAGCACGTGGCAACCGCTAAGACGCGGGTTCGGGTCCGGAGTGGGACGAATTCTGGACCTCCCCCCCCCCCCCCCCCAAAAGAGGTCCCAAGCGTTTGGGAACCCCCAAAGCCCCCCCACAAATGTTTGGGGTCCCTCCATCCCAAATAACACCAGCAGGCGGCTGCAGTGATGGGGGTTTATTCCATTCGGGGGGGTCCAATGTACCGGGGGGGGGCGGAGCGGAAACGGGGCGGGACTGAGAGTGACTGACAGGCGCCTCAGCCAATGGGAGCCTGGGGGTGGCCTCCCCCCCCGCCTCCGACACCTGCAGTACCGCGTTTTGGCCACAGGATGGCAGCAGCTAGCGCCGCACTGAGCCACTCACCTGCCCCCCCATCTCCAACACCTGCAGTACCGCGTTTTGGCCACAGGATGGCAGCAGCGACCCGTGCCCAGTTTAGAAATAGACATAAATGGCTTAAAACAGGTTAGAAATGGGGGAAAGCGGGTTAGAAACAGAAAAAAAATGGCTTAAAATGGGTAAGAAATGGGAAATAATGTGTTTGAAGTGGCAAAAAATTGGTTAGAAATGAAGAAAATGGTTTAGAAAGGGCCAAATGGCTTAAAAGAGGATAGAATCGGACACAAAAGGGTTACAAAGGGCTAAAAATGGCATAAATTATGTTAGAAGTGGCAAAAAATGGGTAAGAAATGGTCAAAACTGGCTTAAAACTGGTGACAAATGGGCAAAAATGCGTTAGAAAAAGAAAAAAGTGGTTTAAACAGAGTCAGAAACGGGCCAAAAAGAGGCAGAAATTGAAAAAAATGGCATTAAACAGGTTAGAAGTGGCCAAAACTGGGTTAGAAACGGTGAAAACAGTTTAGAAATTGCAAATAAAAGCTCAAAACGGCTTAGAAGTGGGCATAAAAGCGTTAAAATGGGTCAGAATTTGGCAAAAAAGGGTTGGAAATGGCCAAAACCACTTCAGAAATACAAACACCCCCCCCCCAAACCAACATTAAAATAGGCTAGAAATGGGAAAAATGTGTTAAAAAAAAAAGCCAAAATGTCTTAAAATGGGTTAGAAATTACAAAAAATGGCTCAAAACGGGTTAGAAATGGTCAGAAATTGGTTAGAAGTGGCAAAAAATGGCATAAAATGTGTTAGAAGTGGCCAAATTTGGGTTAGAGATGGCCAAAAATGGTTTAGAAATGGGAAAAAAAAGTTTAAGATGGGTGAGAAATAGCCAAAAAATGGCTTAAACTGGTGAGAACAGGGCAAAAATGGGATAGAAATGGCCGTAAATGGCTCCTTCTTTCCCTCCCTCCTTCTTTCCTCTCCCTCCTTCCCTCTCTCCTTGCTTCCCTCCTTCCTTTTTTCCCTCCCTCCCTCCTTCCTTCGGAATGAGAGTGAAAACAAGAGCAGAGGTTCTGAGACAATCTAATGGAAGAGAAGGTAAGAACACAGTTGAATACGGGGAAGAGAACAGAGGGGAAGAGGACCTAAGAGATTACTAGAGAAGAGCATCCAGGGGAAAAGAATACCAGGGAACGTAAGAGATCTAACAGAATCTAAGATTAGAGAGCTGAAGAGCATCTCAGAAGAGAATATAGGGGGAGAGAGTATCATTGAAGAGAAGAGAATCTAAGATTACCAGAGTAGAGAATCTAAGAGAAGCCAAGAGAGAAAAATTGAAGAGCACACAGGAAAAGGGAAGAGAAATTTAGAGAAGCTAAGAAAAGGAAATGAAGAGACTGTAAGAGTATACCAGCAAATAAAACAGAAGGGAATCTAAGAGAACAATATGTAAGCAAATACAAAAGAGAGACAGGAATAAGTGAAAACACTATACACTGTAAGACAATAGAGGAGAAAATAAGAAAACGTAGGACTACAAAAAAAGGGAAGAGAATATAAAAGAGGGAAGAGACTCTTAAGAGAGCAAAAGAGAAGGGAATAGAAGAGAAAGGAATATCTGAGAAGAGACTATAAGAGAATCTAAGATAAGGGAAGAGAACGTAAGAGGAGAGAATTTAAAAGAAAAGAGAAGGGAATAAAAGAGAAGAGAATATAAGGGAGAGGAAGAGACTAAGAGAATACAGGACAAGAGAAGAGAGTAAAGAGAAGGGAATAGAAGAAAATGCGAAAGGATACAAGAGAAGGGAGAAGAAGAGGATACAGATTAGAAAAGACTAGGAGAATAGATGGAAAGAGAATATAAAAGAATCTGAGAAAACAGAACCAGAAGGGAAGGGAAGAGACTATAAGAAAATGGAAGAGACTAAGAGAATAGAGGAGAACAGGAGAGAAAAGAGTACAAGAGACGGGAAGGGAAGGGAAGAAAGACGGGAAGGGAAGAGACTGTAAGAGAGTATTAGAGAAGACAAAAGCAATGTGCTCCTGGCTTGATAAGGTCTTTATTTTTTCAGGACAACTATCTGACTTCATTAAAAGCAGGAATCTTTAAATATAAATAGTCTTGTCTGTCGTGGAGCTCCAAACCTTTGCAGCAGTCATCCAGCTGTGAGAGGCAGCTGCACAAAGGGAATCCTTTCTCTAAGGCGAGCAGCTGAGCAGCGACCTGTTATAGCCACCCATCAATGTCTAGCTGCGCGGCGACACGAATGCCACCAACGGAGCAGATAAGCTCTGGCACCAGCCACCGACCAGGAGGGGACGCTGCTGCGTGCACGGAACGCAGAGGCAGAGCGCTTGCTGCGTGTGCACCGAGTAGCAATAACAAGAGTTTTCCATTCACATCCCCAGTGGCCTTACCTCTTCCTCCCGTGCCACTTTGCCGTGCTTCACTGCGGCACCCGAGGACCCTGTCCCTATACGGCTGGGTTCGTGAGCACACTGCGCGCCGGGCAGCCCGCATCACCTGCGGGGCTCTGTGATCACCAGGCTGCAGCAAAGGCAGCAGTAGAGAGGGGTCCCTTGGAAATGTGCTGTCTGCCTGCAGGCACCGCGCTGTTACGGCACCTCCTTGAAATCGGGGGCTAAATACACATCTCTGTCCCTGCGAGTGGTGCCCGGGGCTGTCGGGAAAGCGAATCTGTGGACTAGGCTGCGTGTGCTCTGGTCTGTGAGCCCCCCGTCAGCTGTGGTACAGCGGAAGTCCTGTCACTGTAAAATGTTTGGCAGATAATACCCTTTAGGGAACTAGAAACCCGCACTGATGCTGCGTGCCTGGCAGGCTAGGAAAGGTAGATACATTTGGGGCTACGCACACGAAAGCTCTACACCCTGCTGCGGTTCAAGTGCCATTGTTCCTATAGGCAGATGGCAAAGCAGCCTCAGGCCTCCTGCTGGGCTCAGGGGTCCATCAGCTGCACCGGAGGAGCCTTGCTTTCAGGACGTGACACTCGCTATGCTGGTAAGTGACCAGTTCAAATAGGCTGAAATGCAAGCCAATTTGCCCAGAGCTGGGTGTTACTCCCGCTGGTACCGGTACCTGTGGTAGCAAACATTTAATGAGAACCACACGCTGAGCAGACCTCAGTATTTCAAACAAGCCAGTTTCCCCTCCCTGGCTGCATTACACTATGTTTCTCCAGATGAACCGAACGTCATGCCAGCAAAGCACTTTAGCTCAAGGTACCAAAGACGAGCTTCAGCAAGGGCACAATCGCACCAGACACGCCAAAGAGCGTGAGGAGGAGAAGCCCCTCCGTAAGAAAGAAGGGTAGCTGTGGCTTTGGGGTTTTAAAGAGACCCTCAGCAGCTGCAGGGAAACACCTGCATGCCCTGGGGTTCTAACCATAGGATCACAGAACGGTTTTGGCTGGAAGGAACCTTTAAAGGTCACCTCGTCCAACCGCTCCCCTGCAACGAGCAGGGACATCTCCAACTACATCGGGGGGCTCAGAACCACATCCAGCCTGGCCTCGGATGTCTCCAGGGACGGTGCATCCACCACCTCTCCGGGCAACCTGTGCCAGTGCTTTACCACCCTCATTACAGAAAAATAATGGGACTGACCTGCAGTGCCCGGCTCTCCCTCCCTCGGGCCCTTGCCTTCTCCTCAGCAGTGCAGCTCCTCTGCTGCAGAGCTGGGATCCCCCTCAGGAAAATCAACTCTGAGCCCTGAAACTGCCCCACGAGTCTCCGCCCACACAAGCGGGTCAGGATAGCAACGCTTTGTCAAGCTGTCGCGCACATCACCTAGACGGAAGACACCGTAAACAAGGACAGCACACTGGGAGTACTCTGGTGGACTCCCATCGGGTTGGAAAGACTGCATGGGTACTAATTCAACAAAGACAATACCAAGAGCTGCAAACTCTGCTGGCAGTACCCGAACGTCAAGAGGAAACTGGGGAGCTGCATTGTTACAACATCCAACAGGATGATGAGAAAAACAGTGGTAATTCCCCGCAGAGCTGCTGCAAAACAGCCTGCAAGCAAACCGATTGCTGCTTAGGCAAAAAGCAATGCAATGGTCTCAAATCAGGAGAGCAAATCAAGCTGAGATTTCCTGTGACAATGCTTTCAATTACATGAATGTACTTGACTGGAAGGGAAAAAAACTTCTTGAATTAAGCACGCAAGCAAGTTGAACAAAATAATTCCCTCCTTGTTCAAGCAGAGGACGTGGTTTTGCCCCGATTTACCGGCCCCAGGTGTTCCTATAGGAGGATCTAGATCTGTCCAGCTGTTGAAGGGACACTCTGCATTTGTGCCAATGTAAGAGGAAACAAAGTCCTGCATCCAGATCTTGGGCCCCAATTCCAGAGGGACGTGGAGCCGCGCAAGTGAGCCAGAGGAAACCATGGAGATGCTGAGAGGGCTGGAGCACCTCTGCTCCGCAGCCAGGCTGAGAGAGATGGGCTTGTTCGGCCTGGAGAATAACAGGTTCCTTAAGGGGGGGAAACCTTAGAGCAGCTCCAGTGCCTACAGGGGCCACAAGAAACCTGTATAGGGGCTTTGGACAAGGGCGTGTAGGGACAGGCCAAGGGGGAATGGCTTGAACCTGCCCGAGGGGAGACTGAGACGGGCTCTCAGGCAGAAGCTCTTCCCTGTGAGGGTGCTGAGGCGCTGGCACGGGGTGCCCAGAGAAGCTGTGGCTGCCCCGTCCCCGGCAGTGTTCTAGGCCAGGTAGGACACAGGGGCTTGGAGCAAGCTGCTCTAGTGTGAGGTGTCCCTGCCCGCCCGTGGGCAGGGGTTGGAACTGGATGAGCTTTAAGGTCCCTTCCAACATGAACCATTCCAGGATTCTATAAAATGCAGAAGCGGGAAGGATAACTACAGGCAAACCACAGACCAATTGGTGAAAGCAGAGGGTAAATGCATTTCCTCTCTTGGCAACGTCCGAGGAGCATCTGCTACAATTACCAGACATACCTCCACTCTCCTCTGTTGCTTCCCATTAGCAGAAACTTCTCTTTTCTTTCTGGTCTTGCAGCTGAAAGAAAGAGGTTAAAAAAATCTTCTGGAGCTCCCGAAAGAGTCTGTTCCGGCACGCACAGTGTCCACGCGAGAGCATGCTGCTCTGAAACAGAAGGGTTCTTTTATTTACCGAACAACAAGAACCGGGTTTTTCTTCAGCTCAAGAAACCGCTGACGTGAGTCCACCACAGCATCAACAGTGACGAGGCTGACAGGCTGGTGCGTCTAATACCAGCTATCACATCTTCCACCTCGCTTAGCTTAGGTTTCAGCACAGCTGCTGAGCACCACTGCTCGCCACCAAACACCGGTTTGGGAAGTGCCGAGTGGAAAGTTCTGCCGCCATTTATTTAGCCAGCAGATCGACACTGAAGACCAAACGGGGATAAAATCTGCTACGCAGGAGGAGGAGGTGCCAGAGAAACCCTTAAGTACCAGCGAGCTGGTGGCGCTGGGCACCAGCCCTGTACACGTAGCCTGTGCCCATCCTGCAGCCCCACAGGCTGGCCCTGCTCCTCCCGGCCGGGATGCCGGGCTGCACGGCCCCCACACGTCCTGCCTCTGCTGACACCTGCTGCCGACTCTGTGGCCCTAAACCTACAGGTAATACCACTTGGGGTTCATTCTCTCTTGCTCTCTGTGAACTGCTGCTCAGGGTCCTGCTGGGGCGGGAGGGAGCCATCAGGTACCTGGTTTCTGCGTGGCAGCGCAGCCCCTGCGATGCAGACATCCATGCAGGAGGTCGTCATCTCTTGCAGTTTCTGTGCTTACTCCAGCGTATTCTCTGGGCACTTTACCTGCAAGATCACAGCGCGTTATTTCCTAACAGTAGCTGGGAATCGGAAGCTAAACCCATTCTAACACGGGAAACAAGTGACTCAAAAAACACCCCTTTTCTGACCAAATGAGCCCTTGCATCCACTCCCAGGGTCTCCCGAAGCAGTTCCGTGGTTAGGGTGGTGACATTACCGCTCTCAAGGGATACGGTGACAGGTGAGCCTGAAAGAACACAGGTTTCAAGAAAAGAAAAGAACAAAGTGCTGTGCCTTAGGTCACTGTATTTGAGAGCTGTGAACAACAGCAGCAAGGGCAGAGCAGGCAGTTTCCAGATTTCTTTATGCTGTTTGGAAACAGCGAGGAAAAGCCCCTCACCTAAGCGCTGTGGCCCTCACCCAGAGCTCTTCGACCCCAGAGGCAGTGTGTCCGCTCACTCTTTCTGGCTGTGCTTCCCTGCCAGGTCAGCTCGCTGCCCAGGGCCTGGCCAGCAGCGCCCACGGTTGCATTAACACCCCCGGGAAGTACTGCCCTGCCCAAGTCTAGCCTCCTACCTGTGCAGCATACATACTACATCTTTGCAGCATACATACTACATCTTTGCTGACAGCTACCCATCCCTTTGAGAGGGAAAACCACGGCTGTTGACCAGCCAGGTCAAACATATTCTGTCCTGTAGGGTGATGGACACATGCTGCACACTGGGCCATCCACAGCTGTCTCATACATTAAAAGCACTAGGATTCAAAAGGCATTTGTAAAGCTTTAACGAGACAAACTCCATTTCATCTTCAGACGGCATAATTTTTATATGGCAGAAAGTTCCATGAGCAACCCTTAGACCAACTGCTGCCACAACTAAAGCCTTCAGCTCGACGACCAGGGCAAATCAACAGCAGAGCACATAAAGATTTTGTCTGTTCTCAACAGGTTGAGACTTTAAATCATTCAGCATAAACAGAGCAGCCCTAAACCCACCCAGTCTGGTAGCTCGATGCGTCTCCTGCTACAAGCACCTCCCAAGACAGATTGAGATCTGGATCAGCTCCCTCACAACGCTGTCTCTGCATCCAGAATACCAAGCATTTATGAAGAAACCTGATGGCTACTGCAGCAAGGCCGGTGTCCAAACCAGGGGAAACCAGGGGAGCAGCAGCAGCAGCTGCAGTCCTCACTGACAGTCTCAAGGGAAAGGCTGCGATGAGCTGGCTGGGGTCCCCTAGAGCACAACGCGGCAAGGTCTATTTGCAGAACAAAAGGAGGGCAATGAGCCCTGCCCCTGCTGCCGCAGACCTGACTCATTTCATGGAGGGAGAATTTCAGGCTCCAGATCTCTCAGCACCTTCAAGCTCCAGTGAACAGTCTCATTTCCAAGCCACCCACACGTTTAGATCAGAGGAAAGAAACAGGGAATTCCGTGGCTGCTTCCTAATCGGGTATTTCCACCTTCGCCCCTTCCCCTGCCAGTGAAGGCACAGTGTGAATTAAGGACCTCCGGGTAACCCCCGCCCCGGGTCTTTACTCCCCCCAGTACCGAGCCCCTGGCGCTGTGAGGCTTCCCGCGCGGGCAGCCAGCGGGCAGGAGCCGCCCCTCTGCGCCCGCCCAAGGCACGGACGGACGGGCGGGCCGCCGGGCCCGCTCGCCTCCCCGATAACCCCGGCGCGCTCGGACCTCAGCTGCTGCCACCGCTGCCGGGACCCGGACCCTGCCCGCCGCCATGCTGCTCCCGGGCGCTGCGCATGCGGCACCGAAACGGCGCGCGGAGGGACCGGAGCCGGCGCGCCAACACCGGGCTGCGGCCACGAGCACCCCGCGGGCATGCCCGCACATCAACCCGCAACCGCGGCGGCCACCACGTGACACGGGCCACTTCCGGGGACAGCAGCGGGGACAAAGGGAGCACCACGGCTCATGCGCGGAGCCCGGGCTGCAGTACCGAACTCTGGACACAAGATGGCAGCAGCGAGACACCCGGGCGCCACACCGCCCCCCCCAGCCCATCATAGTGTGGTCGTTATGTGACCGCTATGGGGTCTGTACGAGTCTCTACCGATTGCTGTGCATCTCTGCCACAGCTCCTTGATGCAAGACTACTTTCATCACGTTGACAACTGATTCATAACAGATAACTGAAAAAACAGCTGCAAAATTACCACCGAGTTGCTAAAAAACAACTCCGTTAATAACCACACAACCTTTTATCTCTAAAGACTATTGATGAGCCCAGAACCTGTAACCTCCATCCCAAGAAAACGCACAAGCTTTGCCGCTAATCGTAGTACACACAGACTTGCACTACAGATGCTCCACCTGGCCCAACTACTGACCATGAGCAGAGCAACTGCAAGGCAAACACACACACACACACACAAAGAACACTACAGACTCTGAGAAACCGAAAAGAGAGAAAAATCTGAAGAGGTAGACTACCTCCCAGATGGAACACTACATCCACCCAGATCACCTGCACAGCCGCAAGAGCAACGCAACAGGGCTCCTCAGGAGACTGAGAACAAAGTCCGACATGACCATGTGTTACCAAAAACAACCACAAAACCTGACATGATGGACATGCAAAAAGCATGAAGACCCATGAGCACGACCCAAAATTCAAGACCCAAGAGCATGAAAATGCACAGACTATGTCCTAACCAATGAAACAGGATGTCAAGATAACAGAGATACGAAAGCAGCCTGGAGACACTCAGTCACTCTGGCTCAGACACTGACTCTTGATATACTATCACACCCACTCACAAGCAGACTCTCTGGCCCTGACTCATTAATTACAAGCTTATTCCCAGAGCTCTTCTGTCCATTCACACAGATCACGAGGAGTAGACAGCTACACTGATTATAGAAACCCACCACCTATGTTCCAGAGCGCAAGAGCTCCAGCTAAAAGAAAACCAGAGACAAACAGAGAACTCTCAACTAGTTTATTAACATGGGATACTATAGAGATAGTGAAGGATACTTCTCATGGTTGCTTATCTTACTGCCATGGGTTCTTTTTGGCACCCAACGTGGAGCTCGAAGGGTTGAGATAACAACAGATCTGACAAGATTAATAGTAAAACAACCGTGGTGGTTTATACAAGGTCAGCCATAAATCACGCAATTGCTCTCTCACTCCCCCCCCTTCTTGCCCTCCCCCTACTCCTGGGGGGACAGAGAGGAGAATCGAAAAGAATGCAAATCCCACAAGTTGAGTTAAGAAGAGTTATTAATTAAGGTAGAACACAAGTCACTACTGCTACCACCAATAATGATAATAATAAGGGAAATAACAAGGGAAGAGAATACAACACCTCACCACCAGTCGACAGATAACTCGCCTGCCCCCCAGCCAAACTGAGCACCAACCCATACCTCATCCAACCCTGCAGTCTCTAGCCCTTCCAGGTAACTCACAGTTAGATCCTGGGCATGATGTGCTGTGGTACGGAATACCTCTTTGGCTAGCTTGGGTCAGGTGCCCTGTTCTCTGCTTCCTCCCGGCTTTCCCTCCTCCCTGGCAGAGCATGAGGATCAGAAAGTCCTTGGTCAGACTAAAACATTTGTGTTATCAGCTCTGTTCCCAGGCTGGAAGTCAAAACACAGTGCTGCACCAGCTACTAAGAAAGAGAAAAAAAGACTGCTACTGCTGAACCCATGAGAACACACTTACGAACCCCAAGGACCCTGTGAGGACCATACACAAACCAGCTCCGAGAATCATCATGGCCGTGTGAGCTGGCAGGCTCAACCTTAGCGGGCGTCCCCACGCAGGCAACGGTCGCCTGGGTGGGATGAGCTTCTGCCTCCCTCACACGGCATGAGGCTCGGGCTTCCATACTCACAAGCAGGCACGCTCTTTGCCACGCAGGGGGCCAGCCCACGTCGCAAGAAGTGGCCGACAATGTCTAGGAAGGTCTGCAAGGGTCACGACTTTTCCAGGCAGTTCTAAAGCACAACTTCCCGGGCAGGCACCAAAGCCGGACTTTTCGGGAAAAGCCCAAGCAGTACACCACAAGAGGGAGCCAAAGAGAACTAACAGTACTTGCCCATCTTGGTGTGTTTCACCACAGACCATTATTTCCTATTGTCCCCAACACAACACCCCAGACTCTGACCATTTACCTCCAGGCACCCTCTACTGTGTCCTCAGACATTCTGGCTCAAATACTACATTGGAATGCTACATCTCAAACCCCTTCCTGCCACTCTGACATTGTCCCCCACGCCCTCACCTCCTACAGGAGGCCCTCTACTTAGCGTGCGTAGTGCCGTGCGTCTCGAGGCGGCCTCACTGCTCGGAACTCCCACAGCAGATGACAGCCATGTTGCTGCCCTTGCCAAGTTCCTCTTCATCATCTGACAGAAACAAAAAAAGGGCAACACGTTGTGCTGGCCGTCCTCTCCAGCATCCCAGCCATCTATGCCAGCCTTTACTGTAACTCTACTTCGCCTTTACATTATGCTCACCTACTCCCAATCTATTGCAGAATACAATGCTGGGCTTCTCCTGCACTCTAGGACCTAGGAGCACAATAGAAAGAAATGACCATGGTGCTTGTAGAAAATGACCAACCCCACAACCATTATTGTTACCTCTCCGACTCACCTCAAATACTCATCTGACTGCAGAAGTAGAACGCAAGACCTGCAATAACCAACACTACTACTGAACCCTTTGCCATGTTATTCTCAGCTCTTACTCACCACTCACGCAGACAACCTTCTCACAGCCCTCCTCAGCTGGCAGCTTCACCTCTCTTGATTTAAGTGTGGCACCTAAAAAAGAAATGGAAACAGGCACTCATGGAGAGAAAAACAGAAGCTTTGGCCGACCCTGAAATAAGTTGCTACTGGGGTGTTCCAAGCATGGCTCACCTTGACTGAGTCATCTGAATGTTATTTTTCAGCTCGAGTGTGAGGATGAGTTTGAGCCAGGGAGTCTTAGCCAGGCAGTCAGAACCAGGAATTCTGTGTTAGAATCAACGTGAGATTTGTGTGGATGCATGAGCCAGTCAGTGTCAGACTGAGCCTAACTGAGTGTGAGGAGAAGTCAGCGCCAGAGAATGTCTGTGCAGCTTAAACGTGAGTATGAGTCTGAGCCAGTCTGTGTGAGAAGGAGCCTGCACTGTCTGCCAGTCTTGAATATGAGTCTAAGCCAATGAAAGCCAGAAAATTAAAGCTGGGGAGCAGGCAATGAACCAGAACCAGATGAAACAAGACCCAGCTGTGGATCGTCAGGGTGCTCTTATCCCAGCTGGGGGTTTGCCTCACCCCTGACCCAGGTCACTGAGGGAAGGGCTGTGGGTGACACCCTCCCTCCCTAACACAGTCAAGCTGTAGCTGCCCTACCCATGTAAGCTCATGCTACAGAGTAACCCCCTGCCTTTCCCTCAGCCCCATGCTACATTTCAAACCCCTTCCTGCCATCCGGACCTTGTCCCCCACCCTCCAGTCCCAAGCAGCAGTCCCTCTACTTAGCTTCCATAGTGCCATGGGTTTCAAGCTGGCCTTGATGCTCAGAACACCCACATCAGAGTCCTGTGATCTTGCCACAGCTGCCAAGTTTCTCTTTATCACCTGCAGCAAACAAACGAGCAAACAGGATCACACTGTGCTGGCCACCATCATCACCACCACCCCACCCACCAGTGCTGGCCTGCTCTGTAACAGCCCTCTTCCTCCTTCAAAGCTCATCAACATTGTGCTTGCCTGTTTCAAACCCACAGTGGAGTCCGACACTGAGCCTCTCCTCACCTCCAGGTCCTAGGAGTACAATAGAGACAAATGATCACCCTGCTTGCAAAAAGGGACCGACCCCACTATCCTTCTCCTTACCTGTCTGACTCACTTCAAGCACTCATCCGACTCCAAAGGTAGAGGGCAGCCCTGCAACACCGAGCACAAATACTGAACCCCTTTGCCATGCTCTCCTCAACAATTAAGCACCCCCAACACACACAACCCCCGATCTTCTCACAGCCCTCCTGAGTTTGCAGCTTCACCTCCCTCGAGTTATCTGCAGCACCTAGAAAAGAAAAGGGAACATGCACACACTGACAGAGATACAGAAGCTGCACCCTTCCCTCAGGAAGTCCCATCTCTCTCTCCTGTCACTTTACTACTCATCCACTAGCCCTCAGAGCTTTTCCATCCCTTTATTCTAACGTGTACACCCCCTGGAATACACCACCAACAAAAAGTAATTGCAGCTTTATGAAAATGACAAGACCCTAAAATAAATTGCTGCTTGGGTGGTCTAAGCTTTGCTCACCTTGGCTAAATCACCTGAATGTCTTTGTTTAGTTAGAATGTGAGAGCTAGTCTGAACCAGGAAGCCTGTGTTAGTCTCAATGTGAGACTCGTGTGGTTGGGTGAGCCAGTCAATGCCAAATTGAGCCTAAATCTGAACTAGAGTGTCTGTGCTGTTTAAGTATATGAGCCTGAGCCAGTCTGTGTGGAAGAAAACCTCTTTGAGACTAAGCCCTAGAATGTGAGACAGAAAACCCCCACCCAGTCTGAAACCAAGTATAGTTTTGAGCCCAGCTTCATAAAAGTGAAGCTATGGAATCTGAGAATTTTGAATAGAAATCTAAGCCCCAAAAAGAAACCCAAGAAGTTAAAATCAGAGAGCAGCCAAGAAACCAAACCCAAAACAATAAAACCAGGTGCACCTTGTCAGGCTGTTTTTATCCCAGCAGCTGGTTTGCCCCACACCTGAGCCAGGGCACTGGGGGGGTTGTGAGTAGGGCCTGGGGTATATAAGGCACAGCTTCGGAGTAAGGGTCTTCTTTAGGATTTGTTGCTGTTCAAGGTAAGGTCTTTGGGGCGTTTTGTGGTTTTAATGATGTGTGTATTGCTTTTGTTTTTTGAGTTCTTTGAAATGATTTTTTCTAGGCTAAATTTTTTAAGCTATCTTTGGTTTTGCATCTTCTTGTATTAATGAATTTTTTTGTGCTGTGGTTTTACTTAAGATGCTGTTGTTAGTGGTGGTGTTCAGGTAACTGTTTTTATTGCTCTTAGCCACAGAACTTAAAGAAAAATTTGTTTACAGTTTATGTTCTTATTACTTGTCTTTTATTTCTCATAAAATAGTTATAACAGTGGTTACTAAACAAACATTCCATTTATATGTTTAAGAGTTACTTCAAGAGTGCCTTTGGGTTTGTGCTCTTTCAAAAACTAAGTTGGACACTTGGGTCTAAAAAATACCAAACATAATATTAATGTTCTTTTAGGATGTAGTGACTGTTAAATAACTGATGACTTTTTGCAGGGAAAGGTAAAAGAATGCTTTTCAGCTTGTATATTTCTCATTTTAAAACTCTAAATTACAGAGAGCTTGTTCATTACAATCTGCATATAATAAATATTTCAGGGAATTTCCTTGTTTTAGTCTGCAGAATGTTGTGTGGCAGTTCTTATTTTTTTCCTTTTACTCCTGTTACTGCAAATGATAAAAATAAATTGGGTGGGTGCAGTAAACACCCATGTGTCTAGTGTGGGAGATCTGAGCAACAACTTTAGTTTGAGACTTATGACACTATAAAAACTAAGCAGAAAGAAAAGTTTTCCACAGAACAGATGGGGGAAACAGCATCAGGATAGCAGAAAGAGATTTGAAATACACCATGGGGATGAGAAAAAATAAGTGGGACTTTTTTTAGCACCATCTTATAGTGGGCAGGGTAGTACAGCTTGACTGTTTTAATGAGTGCATTAGCTTGTGAGCTGTTTTGGTGCTTCCAACTCACTGCTAGAACTGAAAGTGTTAAGCTTGTTCTTGGAACTTAGTCCTTTATATACTGAGTGCTTGTGTTGGCTGGTTAAAAGCTGGTCAGGCATTCGTGTTCCTTACTTACAAACATAAAGCAGAGGACAGCTTTTTTTTCAGTCACATCAGCAGGAGCCTTCTAAGGGTTTCATCCAGCTTCCAGTTCCAGCTATGAAAAGGTAAAGGGTTTCATTTTGTGTGATGCCCTCATGTTTAGAAGAACATGGCAAAAAGATTTAGTATTTGTTTGGTATTGCAGGTCTTGTCTTTTATGTTGGGAGTCGGATGAGTGCTTGAAGTGAGTCAGAGGAATAAGCAGAAGGATTGTGGAGTTGATCACTTACGCAAGAACCATGGCAATTGGCTTCTGTTGAACTCCTAGGGCATGCAGGGGAGAAGAGGCCCTGCATCAGACTCTGGAGTTGCTTTGAGACAAGCAAGCATGGTGTGAGGAGCTTGGGAGGAGGCAGAAGGAAGGTAAGGAAAAGGCTGGGCTGGATGCCTGGGGTGCTGGAGGTGATGGCCAGCACAACGTGTTGCCCTTTTTTTGCTTCTGTCAGATAATGAAGAGCAACTTGGCAAGGGCAGCAACATGACTGGAGTCTGCTGTGGGAGTTCTGAGCAGAGAGGCGGCCTCGACACGAATGGCACTACGCAAGGTAAGTAGAAGGCCTCCTGTAGGAGGCGAGGGCGTGGGGGACAATGTCAGAATGGCAGGAAGGGGTTTGAGATCTAGCATTCCAATGTAGTATTTGAGCCAGAATGTCTGAAAACAGTCGAGGGTGCCTGTAGGCAAATGGTTAGCTCTAGAAAAAGCCAAAATGTGCTGGAGTGGGCTAAACTGTTCTTGGGTGGGCTTAATTGCACTGGTCTGAGCTAAAGTGGGCTAGACTGGTCTGAATTGGGTCAAAGTAGTGCCAAGCCATGCTGTGTAGCAAACGAGCCGTTTTGCCTGTAGCAAGCGAGGGTGGGCTGAGCTCTGCTGGGCTGGACAAGGCTAAACTGTGCTGAAGTGGGCTAAACTGGGCTGGACTGGTCTGAAGTGGGCCAAAGTGGTCTAAACTCTCCTGAAGTGGGCCAAACTGGGCTGAACGGTGCTGGAGTGGCTGAAGTGGGCTGAAGGGGGCTTCACTGGGTTAGACAGATCTGAGCTTGTCTGAAAGTGACTGGACTGGGCCGAATTGGAGTAAATTTTGCTGGGCTGGGCTGAACTGAGGTAAACTGGCTTGAAGTGGCTGATCATGTCTTGGCTGGGCTGGGCTGTGCTAAACCAGGCTGAACTGTGCTAAAGTGGGCCTAATTGGGCTCAGCTTGTCTGCGCTGAGCTGCAGTGGGCTGGGCTGTAAAGTGGGCTGAACTGGGTTAAATTGGGCAGGGATAAGATGGATTGGGCTAAACTGGGCTGGACTGAGCTGGCCTAAAGGACGCTACGTTGGTCTGGGAAGGGCTAAAGTGGGCTAAACTGTAGTGGGCTGGGCTGCGTTGGGCTAAAGTGGGCTGGACTGGTCTGAATTGGGCTTAACTGTGACAAAGTGTTCTGGATAGATGTGAATTGGGATAAACTAGGCTGAAGTGGTCTAAAGTGTGCTGGGCTGGTCTGAAGTGGGCTGAAGTGTGCTCAAAAGGGCTATGGTGTGCTGGATGGTCTGAATTGGGCTAAACGCTGCAGAACTGTGCTAAATTGGTTGGGACAGGTCTGAACTGGGCTGGGCTGAGCTAAGTTGGTCTGGCCAGGGCAAAACTGGTCTGAAGTGGGCTAAAGTGGGCTGGGCTGGGCTAAAGTGGAACGGACCTTGCTAAAGCTGGCTGCGCTGGGCTGAAGTGGGCTGAAGGGGCTGGGGTGAGCTGGAATGGGCTGGACAGGGCTAATGTGGCCTGGACTGAAGTGGGGTAAAGTGTCTGAAGTGAGATAAGCTGGGCTGGACTGGTGTGCACTGGGCTAAACTGGGCTGTGCTGGGCTAAAGTGGTCTGGAGAGGTCTGAAGTGGGCCAAAATGTGCTGGACTGGGCTAAACTGTTCTTGGGTGGGCTTAATTGCACCGGACTGAGCTAAAGTGGGCTGGACTGGTCTGAATTGGGCCAAAGTAGTGCCAAGCCATGCTGTGTAGCAAACGAGCCGTTTTGCCTGTAGCAAGCGAGGGTGGGCTGAGCTCTGCTGGGCTGGACAAGGCTAAACTGTGCTGAAGTGGGCTAAACTGGGCTGGACTGGTCTGAAGTGGGCCAAAGTGGTCTAAACTCTCCTGAAGTGGGCCAAACTGGGCTGAACGGTGCTGGAGTGGCTGAAGGGGGCTTCACTGGGTTAGACAGATCTGAGCTTGTCTGAAAGTGACTGGACTGGGCCGAATTGGAGTAAATTTTGCTGGGCTGGGCTGAACTGGGCTGAACTGAGGTAAACTGGCTTGAAGTGGCTGATCATGTCTTGGCTGGGCTGTGCTAAACCAGGCTGAACTGTGCTAAAGTGGGCCTAATTGGGCTCAGCTTGTCTGCGCTGAGCTGCAGTGGGCTGGGCTGTAAAGTGGGCTGAACTGGGTTAAATTGGGCAGGGATAAGATGGATTGGGCTAAACTGGGCTGGACTGAGCTGGCCTAAAGGACGCTACGTTGGTCTGGGAAGGGCTAAAGTGGGCTAAACTGTAGTGGGCTGGGCTGCGTTGGGCTAAAGTGGGCTGGACTGGTCTGAATTGGGCTTAACTGTGACAAAGTGTTCTGGATAGATGTGAATTGGGATAAACTAGGCTGAAGTGGTCTAAAGTGTGCTGGGCTGGTCTGAAGTGGGCTGAAGTGTGCTCAAAAGGGCTATGGTGTGCTGGATGGTCTGAATTGGGCTAAACGCTGCAGAACTGTGCTAAATTGGTTGGGACAGGTCTGAACTGGGCTGGGCTGAGCTAAGTTGGTCTGGCCAGGGCAAAACTGGTCTGAAGTGGGCTAAAGTGGGCTGGGCTGGGCTAAAGTGGAACGGACCTTGCTAAAGCTGGCTGCGCTGGGCTGAAGTGGGCTGAAGGGGCTGGGGTGAGCTGGAATGGGCTGGACAGGGCTAATGTGGCCTGGACTGAAGTGGGGTAAAGTGTCTGAAGTGAGATAAGCTGGGCTGGACTGGTGTGCACTGGGCTAAACTGGGCTGTGCTGGGCTAAAGTGGTCTGGAGAGGTCTGAAGTGGGCCAAAATGTGCTGGACTGGGCTAAACTGTTCTTGGGTGGGCTTAATTGCACCGGACTGAGCTAAAGTGGGCTGGACTGGTCTGAATTGGGCCAAAGTAGTGCCAAGCCATGCTGTGTAGCAAACGAGCCGTTTTGCCTGTAGCAAGCGAGGGTGGGCTGAGCTCTGCTGGGCTGGACAAGGCTAAACTGTGCTGAAGTGGGCTAAACTGGGCTGGACTGGTCTGAAGTGGGCCAAAGTGGTCTAAACTCTCCTGAAGTGGGCCAAACTGGGCTGAACGGTGCTGGAGTGGCTGAAGGGGGCTTCACTGGGTTAGACAGATCTGAGCTTGTCTGAAAGTGACTGGACTGGGCCGAATTGGAGTAAATTTTGCTGGGCTGGGCTGAACTGGGCTGAACTGAGGTAAACTGGCTTGAAGTGGCTGATCATGTCTTGGCTGGGCTGTGCTAAACCAGGCTGAACTGTGCTGAAGTGGGCCTAATTGGGCTCAGCTTGTCTGCGCTGAGCTGCAGTGGGCTGGGCTGTAAAGTGGGCTGAACTGGGTTAAATTGGGCAGGGATAAGATGGATTGGGCTAAACTGGGCTGGACTGAGCTGGCCTAAAGTACGCTACGTTGGTCTGGGAAGGGCTAAAGTGGGCTAAACTGTAGTGGGCTGGGCTGCGTTGGGCTAAAGTGGGCTGGACTGGTCTGAATTGGGCTTAACTGTGACAAAGTGTTCTGGATAGATGTGAATTGGGATAAACTAGGCTGAAGTGGTCTAAAGTGTGCTGGGCTGGTCTGAAGTGGGCTGAAGTGTGCTCAAAAGGGCTATGGTGTGCTGGATGGTCTGAATTGGGCTAAACGCTGCAGAACTGTGCTAAATTGGTTGGGACAGGTCTGAACTGGGCTGGGCTGAGCTAAGTTGGTCTGGCCAGGGCATAACTGGTCTGAAGTGGGCTAAAGTGGGCTGGGCTGGGCTAAAGTGGAACGGACCTTGCTAAAGCTGGCTGCGCTGGGCTGAAGTGGGCTGAAGGGGCTGGGGTGAGCTGGAATGGGCTGGACAGGGCTAATGTGGCCTGGACTGAAGTGGGGTAAAGTGTCTGAAGTGAGATAAGCTGGGCTGGACTGGTGTGCACTGGGCTAAACTGGGCTGTGCTGGGCTAAAGTGGTCTGGAGAGGTCTGAAGTGGGCCAAAATGTGCTGGAGTGGGCTAAACTGTCCTTGGGTGGGCTTAATTGCACTGGACTGAGCTAAAGTGGGCTGGACTGGTCTGAATTGGGCCAAAGTAGTGCCAAGCCATGCTGTGTAGCAAACGAGCCGTTTTGCCTGTAGCAAGCGAGGGTGGGCTGAGCTCTGCTGGGCTGGACAAGGCTAAACTGTGCTGAAGTGGGCTAAACTGGGCTGGACTGGTCTGAAGTGGGCCAAAGTGGTCTAAACTCTCCTGAAGTGGGCCAAACTGGGCTGAACGGTGCTGGAGTGGCTGAAGTGGGCTGAAGGGGGCTTCACTGGGTTAGACAGATCTGAGCTTGTCTGAAAGTGACTGGACTGGGCCGAATTGGAGTAAATTTTGCTGGGCTGGGCTGAACTGAGGTAAAGTGGCTTGAAGTGGCTCATCATGTCTTGGCTGGGCTGGGCTGTGCTAAACCAGGCTGAACTGTGCTAAAGTGGGCCTAATTGGGCTCAGCTTGTCTGCGCTGAGCTGCAGTGGGCTGGGCTGTAAAGTGGGCTGAACTGGGTTAAATTGGGCAGGGATAAGATGGATTGGGCTAAACTGGGCTGGACTGAGCTGGCCTAAAGGACGCTACGTTGGTCTGGGAAGGGCTAAAGTGGGCTAAACTGTAGTGGGCTGGGCTGCGTTGGGCTAAAGTGGGCTGGACTGGTCTGAATTGGGCTTAACTGTGACAAAGTGTTCTGGATAGATGTGAATTGGGATAAACTAGGCTGAAGTGGTCTAAAGTGTGCTGGGCTGGTCTGAAGTGGGCTGAAGTGTGCTCAAAAGGGCTATGGTGTGCTGGATGGTCTGAATTGGGCTAAACGCTGCAGAACTGTGCTAAATTGGTTGGGACAGGTCTGAACTGGGCTGGGCTGAGCTAAGTTGGTCTGGCCAGGGCAAAACTGGTCTGAAGTGGGCTAAAGTGGGCTGGGCTGGGCTAAAGTGGAACGGACCTTGCTAAAGCTGGCTGCGCTGGGCTGAAGTGGGCTGAAGGGGCTGGGGTGAGCTGGAATGGGCTGGACAGGGCTAATGTGGCCTGGACTGAAGTGGGGTAAAGTGTCTGAAGTGAGATAAGCTGGGCTGGACTGGTGTGCACTGGGCTAAACTGGGCTGTGCTGGGCTAAAGTGGTCTGGAGAGGTCTGAAGTGGGCCAAAATGTGCTGGACTGGGCTAAACTGTTCTTGGGTGGGCTTAATTGCACCGGACTGAGCTAAAGTGGGCTGGACTGGTCTGAATTGGGCCAAAGTAGTGCCAAGCCATGCTGTGTAGCAAACGAGCCGTTTTGCCTGTAGCAAGCGAGGGTGGGCTGAGCTCTGCTGGGCTGGACAAGGCTAAACTGTGCTGAAGTGGGCTAAACTGGGCTGGACTGGTCTGAAGTGGGCCAAAGTGGTCTAAACTCTCCTGAAGTGGGCCAAACTGGGCTGAACGGTGCTGGAGTGGCTGAAGGGGGCTTCACTGGGTTAGACAGATCTGAGCTTGTCTGAAAGTGACTGGACTGGGCCGAATTGGAGTAAATTTTGCTGGGCTGGGCTGAACTGGGCTGAACTGAGGTAAACTGGCTTGAAGTGGCTGATCATGTCTTGGCTGGGCTGTGCTAAACCAGGCTGAACTGTGCTGAAGTGGGCCTAATTGGGCTCAGCTTGTCTGCGCTGAGCTGCAGTGGGCTGGGCTGTAAAGTGGGCTGAACTGGGTTAAATTGGGCAGGGATAAGATGGATTGGGCTAAACTGGGCTGGACTGAGCTGGCCTAAAGTACGCTACGTTGGTCTGGGAAGGGCTAAAGTGGGCTAAACTGTAGTGGGCTGGGCTGCGTTGGGCTAAAGTGGGCTGGACTGGTCTGAATTGGGCTTAACTGTGACAAAGTGTTCTGGATAGATGTGAATTGGGATAAACTAGGCTGAAGTGGTCTAAAGTGTGCTGGGCTGGTCTGAAGTGGGCTGAAGTGTGCTCAAAAGGGCTACGGTGTGCTGGATGGTCTGAATTGGGCTAAACGCTGCAGAACTGTGCTAAATTGGTTGGGACAGGTCTGAACTGGGCTGGGCTGAGCTAAGTTGGTCTGGCCAGGGCAAAACTGGTCTGAAGTGGGCTAAAGTGGGCTGGGCTGGGCTAAAGTGGAACGGACCTTGCTAAAGCTGGCTGCGCTGGGCTGAAGTGGGCTGAAGGGGCTGGGGTGAGCTGGAATGGGCTGGACAGGGCTAATGTGGCCTGGACTGAAGTGGGGTAAAGTGTCTGAAGTGAGATAAGCTGGGCTGGACTGGTGTGCACTGGGCTAAACTGGGCTGTGCTGGGCTAAAGTGGTCTGGAGAGGTCTGAAGTGGGCCAAAATGTGCTGGACTGGGCTAAACTGTTCTTGGGTGGGCTTAATTGCACCGGACTGAGCTAAAGTGGGCTGGACTGGTCTGAATTGGGCCAAAGTAGTGCCAAGCCATGCTGTGTAGCAAACGAGCCGTTTTGCCTGTAGCAAGCGAGGGTGGGCTGAGCTCTGCTGGGCTGGACAAGGCTAAACTGTGCTGAAGTGGGCTAAACTGGGCTGGACTGGTCTGAAGTGGGCCAAAGTGGTCTAAACTCTCCTGAAGTGGGCCAAACTGGGCTGAACGGTGCTGGAGTGGCTGAAGGGGGCTTCACTGGGTTAGACAGATCTGAGCTTGTCTGAAAGTGACTGGACTGGGCCGAATTGGAGTAAATTTTGCTGGGCTGGGCTGAACTGGGCTGAACTGAGGTAAACTGGCTTGAAGTGGCTGATCATGTCTTGGCTGGGCTGTGCTAAACCAGGCTGAACTGTGCTGAAGTGGGCCTAATTGGGCTCAGCTTGTCTGCGCTGAGCTGCAGTGGGCTGGGCTGTAAAGTGGGCTGAACTGGGTTAAATTGGGCAGGGATAAGATGGATTGGGCTAAACTGGGCTGGACTGAGCTGGCCTAAAGTACGCTACGTTGGTCTGGGAAGGGCTAAAGTGGGCTAAACTGTAGTGGGCTGGGCTGCGTTGGGCTAAAGTGGGCTGGACTGGTCTGAATTGGGCTTAACTGTGACAAAGTGTTCTGGATAGATGTGAATTGGGATAAACTAGGCTGAAGTGGTCTAAAGTGTGCTGGGCTGGTCTGAAGTGGGCTGAAGTGTGCTCAAAAGGGCTATGGTGTGCTGGATGGTCTGAATTGGGCTAAACGCTGCAGAACTGTGCTAAATTGGTTGGGACAGGTCTGAACTGGGCTGGGCTGAGCTAAGTTGGTCTGGCCAGGGCATAACTGGTCTGAAGTGGGCTAAAGTGGGCTGGGCTGGGCTAAAGTGGAACGGACCTTGCTAAAGCTGGCTGCGCTGGGCTGAAGTGGGCTGAAGGGGCTGGGGTGAGCTGGAATGGGCTGGACAGGGCTAATGTGGCCTGGACTGAAGTGGGGTAAAGTGTCTGAAGTGAGATAAGCTGGGCTGGACTGGTGTGCACTGGGCTAAACTGGGCTGTGCTGGGCTAAAGTGGTCTGGAGAGGTCTGAAGTGGGCCAAAATGTGCTGGAGTGGGCTAAACTGTCCTTGGGTGGGCTTAATTGCACTGGACTGAGCTAAAGTGGGCTGGACTGGTCTGAATTGGGCCAAAGTAGTGCCAAGCCATGCTGTGTAGCAAACGAGCCGTTTTGCCTGTAGCAAGCGAGGGTGGGCTGAGCTCTGCTGGGCTGGACAAGGCTAAACTGTGCTGAAGTGGGCTAAACTGGGCTGGACTGGTCTGAAGTGGGCCAAAGTGGTCTAAACTCTCCTGAAGTGGGCCAAACTGGGCTGAACGGTGCTGGAGTGGCTGAAGTGGGCTGAAGGGGGCTTCACTGGGTTAGACAGATCTGAGCTTGTCTGAAAGTGACTGGACTGGGCCGAATTGGAGTAAATTTTGCTGGGCTGGGCTGAACTGAGGTAAAGTGGCTTGAAGTGGCTCATCATGTCTTGGCTGGGCTGGGCTGTGCTAAACCAGGCTGAACTGTGCTAAAGTGGGCCTAATTGGGCTCAGCTTGTCTGCGCTGAGCTGCAGTGGGCTGGGCTGTAAAGTGGGCTGAACTGGGTTAAATTGGGCAGGGATAAGATGGATTGGGCTAAACTGGGCTGGACTGAGCTGGCCTAAAGGACGCTACGTTGGTCTGGGAAGGGCTAAAGTGGGCTAAACTGTAGTGGGCTGGGCTGCGTTGGGCTAAAGTGGGCTGGACTGGTCTGAATTGGGCTTAACTGTGACAAAGTGTTCTGGATAGATGTGAATTGGGATAAACTAGGCTGAAGTGGTCTAAAGTGTGCTGGGCTGGTCTGAAGTGGGCTGAAGTGTGCTCAAAAGGGCTATGGTGTGCTGGATGGTCTGAATTGGGCTAAACGCTGCAGAACTGTGCTAAATTGGTTGGGACAGGTCTGAACTGGGCTGGGCTGAGCTAAGTTGGTCTGGCCAGGGCAAAACTGGTCTGAAGTGGGCTAAAGTGGGCTGGGCTGGGCTAAAGTGGAACGGACCTTGCTAAAGCTGGCTGCGCTGGGCTGAAGTGGGCTGAAGGGGCTGGGGTGAGCTGGAATGGGCTGGACAGGGCTAATGTGGCCTGGACTGAAGTGGGGTAAAGTGTCTGAAGTGAGATAAGCTGGGCTGGACTGGTGTGCACTGGGCTAAACTGGGCTGTGCTGGGCTAAAGTGGTCTGGAGAGGTCTGAAGTGGGCCAAAATGTGCTGGACTGGGCTAAACTGTTCTTGGGTGGGCTTAATTGCACCGGACTGAGCTAAAGTGGGCTGGACTGGTCTGAATTGGGCCAAAGTAGTGCCAAGCCATGCTGTGTAGCAAACGAGCCGTTTTGCCTGTAGCAAGCGAGGGTGGGCTGAGCTCTGCTGGGCTGGACAAGGCTAAACTGTGCTGAAGTGGGCTAAACTGGGCTGGACTGGTCTGAAGTGGGCCAAAGTGGTCTAAACTCTCCTGAAGTGGGCCAAACTGGGCTGAACGGTGCTGGAGTGGCTGAAGGGGGCTTCACTGGGTTAGACAGATCTGAGCTTGTCTGAAAGTGACTGGACTGGGCCGAATTGGAGTAAATTTTGCTGGGCTGGGCTGAACTGGGCTGAACTGAGGTAAACTGGCTTGAAGTGGCTGATCATGTCTTGGCTGGGCTGTGCTAAACCAGGCTGAACTGTGCTGAAGTGGGCCTAATTGGGCTCAGCTTGTCTGCGCTGAGCTGCAGTGGGCTGGGCTGTAAAGTGGGCTGAACTGGGTTAAATTGGGCAGGGATAAGATGGATTGGGCTAAACTGGGCTGGACTGAGCTGGCCTAAAGTACGCTACGTTGGTCTGGGAAGGGCTAAAGTGGGCTAAACTGTAGTGGGCTGGGCTGCGTTGGGCTAAAGTGGGCTGGACTGGTCTGAATTGGGCTTAACTGTGACAAAGTGTTCTGGATAGATGTGAATTGGGATAAACTAGGCTGAAGTGGTCTAAAGTGTGCTGGGCTGGTCTGAAGTGGGCTGAAGTGTGCTCAAAAGGGCTACGGTGTGCTGGATGGTCTGAATTGGGCTAAACGCTGCAGAACTGTGCTAAATTGGTTGGGACAGGTCTGAACTGGGCTGGGCTGAGCTAAGTTGGTCTGGCCAGGGCAAAACTGGTCTGAAGTGGGCTAAAGTGGGCTGGGCTGGGCTAAAGTGGAACGGACCTTGCTAAAGCTGGCTGCGCTGGGCTGAAGTGGGCTGAAGGGGCTGGGGTGAGCTGGAATGGGCTGGACAGGGCTAATGTGGCCTGGACTGAAGTGGGGTAAAGTGTCTGAAGTGAGATAAGCTGGGCTGGACTGGTGTGCACTGGGCTAAACTGGGCTGTGCTGGGCTAAAGTGGTCTGGAGAGGTCTGAAGTGGGCCAAAATGTGCTGGAGTGGGCTAAACTGTCCTTGGGTGGGCTTAATTGCACTGGACTGAGCTAAAGTGGGCTGGACTGGTCTGAATTGGGCCAAAGTAGTGCCAAGCCATGCTGTGTAGCAAACGAGCCGTTTTGCCTGTAGCAAGCGAGGGTGGGCTGAGCTCTGCTGGGCTGGACAAGGCTAAACTGTGCTGAAGTGGGCTAAACTGGGCTGGACTGGTCTGAAGTGGGCCAAAGTGGTCTAAACTCTCCTGAAGTGGGCCAAACTGGGCTGAACGGTGCTGGAGTGGCTGAAGTGGGCTGAAGGGGGCTTCACTGGGTTAGACAGATCTGAGCTTGTCTGAAAGTGACTGGACTGGGCCGAATTGGAGTAAATTTTGCTGGGCTGGGCTGAACTGAGGTAAAGTGGCTTGAAGTGGCTCATCATGTCTTGGCTGGGCTGGGCTGTGCTAAACCAGGCTGAACTGTGCTAAAGTGGGCCTAATTGGGCTCAGCTTGTCTGCGCTGAGCTGCAGTGGGCTGGGCTGTAAAGTGGGCTGAACTGGGTTAAATTGGGCAGGGATAAGATGGATTGGGCTAAACTGGGCTGGACTGAGCTGGCCTAAAGTACGCTACGTTGGTCTGGGAAGGGCTAAAGTGGGCTAAACTGTAGTGGGCTGGGCTGCGTTGGGCTAAAGTGGGCTGGACTGGTCTGAATTGGGCTTAACTGTGACAAAGTGTTCCGGATAGATGTGAATTGGGATAAACTAGGCTGAAGTGGTCTAAAGTGTGCTGGGCTGGTCTGAAGTGGGCTGAAGTGTGCTCAAAAGGGCTATGGTGTGCTGGATGGTCTGAATTGGGCTAAACGCTGCAGAACTGTGCTGAATTGGTTGGGACAGGTCTGAACTGGGCTGGGCTGAGCTAAGTTGGTCTGGCCAGGGCAAAACTGGTCTGAAGTGGGCTAAAGTGGGCTGGGCTGGGCTAAAGTGGAACGGACCTTGCTAAAGCTGGCTGCGCTGGGCTGAAGTGGGCTGAAGGGGCTGGGGTGAGCTGGAATGGGCTGGACAGGGCTAATGTGGCCTGGACTGAAGTGGGGTAAAGTGTCTGAAGTGAGATAAGCTGGGCTGGACTGGTGTGCACTGGGCTAAACTGGGCTGTGCTGGGCTAAAGTGGTCTGGAGAGGTCTGAAGTGGGCCAAAATGTGCTGGAGTGGGCTAAACTGTTCTTGGGTGGGCTTAATTGCACTGGTCTGAGGTAAAGTGGGCTGGACTGGTCTGAATTGGGCCAAAGTAGTGCCAAGTCATGCTGTGTAGCAAATGAGCCGTTTTGCCTGTAGCAAGCGAGGGTGGGCTGGGCTCTGCTGGGCTGGACAAGGCTAAAGTGTGCTGAAGTGGGCTAAACTGGGCTGGACTGGTCTGAAGTGGGCCAAAGTGGTCTAAACTCTCCTGAAGTGGGCCAAACTGGGCTGAACGGTGCTGGAGTGGCTGAAGTGGGCTGAAGGGGGCTTCACTGGGTTAGACAGATCTGAGCTTGTCTGAAAGTGACTGGACTGGGCCGAATTGGAGTAAATTTTGCTGGGCTGGGCTGAACTGGGCTGAACTGAGGTAAACTGGCTTGAAGTGGCTGATCATGTCTTGGCTGGGCTGTGCTAAACCAGGCTGAACTGTGCTAAAGTGGGCCTAATTGGGCTCAGCTTGTCTGCGCTGAGCTGCAGTGGGCTGGGCTGTAAAGTGGGCTGAACTGGGTTAAATTGGGCAGGGATAAGATGGATTGGGCTAAACTGGGCTGGACTGAGCTGGCCTAAAGTACGCTACGTTGGTCTGGGAAGGGCTAAAGTGGGCTAAACTGTAGTGGGCTGGGCTGCGTTGGGCTAAAGTGGGCTGGACTGGTCTGAATTGGGCTTAACTGTGACAAAGTGTTCCGGATAGATGTGAATTGGGATAAACTAGGCTGAAGTGGTCTAAAGTGTGCTGGGCTGGTCTGAAGTGGGCTGAAGTGTGCTCAAAAGGGCTATGGTGTGCTGGATGGTCTGAATTGGGCTAAACGCTGCAGAACTGTGCTAAATTGGTTGGGACAGGTCTGAACTGGGCTGGGCTGAGCTAAGTTGGTCTGGCCAGGGCAAAACTGGTCTGAAGTGGGCTAAAGTGGGCTGGGCTGGGCTAAAGTGGAACGGACCTTGCTAAAGCTGGCTGCGCTGGGCTGAAGTGGGCTGAAGGGGCTGGGGTGAGCTGGAATGGGCTGGACAGGGCTAATGTGGCCTGGACTGAAGTGGGGTAAAGTGTCTGAAGTGAGATAAGCTGGGCTGGACTGGTGTGCACTGGGCTAAACTGGGCTGTGCTGGGCTAAAGTGGTCTGGAGAGGTCTGAAGTGGGCCAAAATGTGCTGGAGTGGGCTAAACTGTTCTTGGGTGGGCTTAATTGCACTGGTCTGAGCTAAAGTGGGCTGGACTGGTCTGAATTGGGTCAAAGTAGTGCCAAGCCATGCTGTGTAGCAAACGAGCCGTTTTGCCTGTAGCAAGCGAGGGTGGGCTGAGCTCTGCTGGGCTGGACAAGGCTAAAGTGTGCTGAAGTGGGCTAAACTGGGCTGGACTGGTCTGAAGTGGGCCAAAGTGGTCTAAACTCTCCTGAAGTGGGCCAAACTGGGCTGAACGGTGCTGGAGTGGCTGAAGTGGGCTGAAGGGGGCTTCACTGGGTTAGACAGATCTGAGCTTGTCTGAAAGTGACTGGACTGGGCCGAATTGGAGTAAATTTTGCTGGGCTGGGCTGAACTGGGCTGAACTGAGGTAAACTGGCTTGAAGTGGCTGATCATGTCTTGGCTGGGCTGTGCTAAACCAGGCTGAACTGTGCTAAAGTGGGCCTAATTGGGCTCAGCTTGTCTGCGCTGAGCTGCAGTGGGCTGGGCTGTAAAGTGGGCTGAACTGGGTTAAATTGGGCAGGGATAAGATGGATTGGGCTAAACTGGGCTGGACTGAGCTGGCCTAAAGGACGCTACGTTGGTCTGGGAAGGGCTAAAGTGGGCTAAACTGTAGTGGGCTGGGCTGCGTTGGGCTAAAGTGGGCTGGACTGGTCTGAATTGGGCTTAACTGTGACAAAGTGTTCTGGATAGATGTGAATTGGGATAAACTAGGCTGAAGTGGTCTAAAGTGTGCTGGGCTGGTCTGAAGTGGGCTGAAGTGTGCTCAAAAGGGCTATGGTGTGCTGGATGGTCTGAATTGGGCTAAACGCTGCAGAACTGTGCTAAATTGGTTGGGACAGGTCTGAACTGGGCTGGGCTGAGCTAAGTTGGTCTGGCCAGGGCAAAACTGGTCTGAAGTGGGCTAAAGTGGGCTGGGCTGGGCTAAAGTGGAACGGACCTTGCTAAAGCTGGCTGCGCTGGGCTGAAGTGGGCTGAAGGGGCTGGGGTGAGCTGGAATGGGCTGGACAGGGCTAATGTGGCCTGGACTGAAGTGGGGTAAAGTGTCTGAAGTGAGATAAGCTGGGCTGGACTGGTGTGCACTGGGCTAAACTGGGCTGTGCTGGGCTAAAGTGGTCTGGAGAGGTCTGAAGTGGGCCAAAATGTGCTGGACTGGGCTAAACTGTTCTTGGGTGGGCTTAATTGCACCGGACTGAGCTAAAGTGGGCTGGACTGGTCTGAATTGGGCCAAAGTAGTGCCAAGCCATGCTGTGTAGCAAACGAGCCGTTTTGCCTGTAGCAAGCGAGGGTGGGCTGAGCTCTGCTGGGCTGGACAAGGCTAAACTGTGCTGAAGTGGGCTAAACTGGGCTGGACTGGTCTGAAGTGGGCCAAAGTGGTCTAAACTCTCCTGAAGTGGGCCAAACTGGGCTGAACGGTGCTGGAGTGGCTGAAGGGGGCTTCACTGGGTTAGACAGATCTGAGCTTGTCTGAAAGTGACTGGACTGGGCCGAATTGGAGTAAATTTTGCTGGGCTGGGCTGAACTGGGCTGAACTGAGGTAAACTGGCTTGAAGTGGCTGATCATGTCTTGGCTGGGCTGTGCTAAACCAGGCTGAACTGTGCTGAAGTGGGCCTAATTGGGCTCAGCTTGTCTGCGCTGAGCTGCAGTGGGCTGGGCTGTAAAGTGGGCTGAACTGGGTTAAATTGGGCAGGGATAAGATGGATTGGGCTAAACTGGGCTGGACTGAGCTGGCCTAAAGTACGCTACGTTGGTCTGGGAAGGGCTAAAGTGGGCTAAACTGTAGTGGGCTGGGCTGCGTTGGGCTAAAGTGGGCTGGACTGGTCTGAATTGGGCTTAACTGTGACAAAGTGTTCTGGATAGATGTGAATTGGGATAAACTAGGCTGAAGTGGTCTAAAGTGTGCTGGGCTGGTCTGAAGTGGGCTGAAGTGTGCTCAAAAGGGCTACGGTGTGCTGGATGGTCTGAATTGGGCTAAACGCTGCAGAACTGTGCTAAATTGGTTGGGACAGGTCTGAACTGGGCTGGGCTGAGCTAAGTTGGTCTGGCCAGGGCAAAACTGGTCTGAAGTGGGCTAAAGTGGGCTGGGCTGGGCTAAAGTGGAACGGACCTTGCTAAAGCTGGCTGCGCTGGGCTGAAGTGGGCTGAAGGGGCTGGGGTGAGCTGGAATGGGCTGGACAGGGCTAATGTGGCCTGGACTGAAGTGGGGTAAAGTGTCTGAAGTGAGATAAGCTGGGCTGGACTGGTGTGCACTGGGCTAAACTGGGCTGTGCTGGGCTAAAGTGGTCTGGAGAGGTCTGAAGTGGGCCAAAATGTGCTGGAGTGGGCTAAACTGTCCTTGGGTGGGCTTAATTGCACTGGACTGAGCTAAAGTGGGCTGGACTGGTCTGAATTGGGCCAAAGTAGTGCCAAGCCATGCTGTGTAGCAAACGAGCCGTTTTGCCTGTAGCAAGCGAGGGTGGGCTGAGCTCTGCTGGGCTGGACAAGGCTAAACTGTGCTGAAGTGGGCTAAACTGGGCTGGACTGGTCTGAAGTGGGCCAAAGTGGTCTAAACTCTCCTGAAGTGGGCCAAACTGGGCTGAACGGTGCTGGAGTGGCTGAAGTGGGCTGAAGGGGGCTTCACTGGGTTAGACAGATCTGAGCTTGTCTGAAAGTGACTGGACTGGGCCGAATTGGAGTAAATTTTGCTGGGCTGGGCTGAACTGAGGTAAAGTGGCTTGAAGTGGCTCATCATGTCTTGGCTGGGCTGGGCTGTGCTAAACCAGGCTGAACTGTGCTAAAGTGGGCCTAATTGGGCTCAGCTTGTCTGCGCTGAGCTGCAGTGGGCTGGGCTGTAAAGTGGGCTGAACTGGGTTAAATTGGGCAGGGATAAGATGGATTGGGCTAAACTGGGCTGGACTGAGCTGGCCTAAAGTACGCTACGTTGGTCTGGGAAGGGCTAAAGTGGGCTAAACTGTAGTGGGCTGGGCTGCGTTGGGCTAAAGTGGGCTGGACTGGTCTGAATTGGGCTTAACTGTGACAAAGTGTTCCGGATAGATGTGAATTGGGATAAACTAGGCTGAAGTGGTCTAAAGTGTGCTGGGCTGGTCTGAAGTGGGCTGAAGTGTGCTCAAAAGGGCTATGGTGTGCTGGATGGTCTGAATTGGGCTAAACGCTGCAGAACTGTGCTGAATTGGTTGGGACAGGTCTGAACTGGGCTGGGCTGAGCTAAGTTGGTCTGGCCAGGGCAAAACTGGTCTGAAGTGGGCTAAAGTGGGCTGGGCTGGGCTAAAGTGGAACGGACCTTGCTAAAGCTGGCTGCGCTGGGCTGAAGTGGGCTGAAGGGGCTGGGGTGAGCTGGAATGGGCTGGACAGGGCTAATGTGGCCTGGACTGAAGTGGGGTAAAGTGTCTGAAGTGAGATAAGCTGGGCTGGACTGGTGTGCACTGGGCTAAACTGGGCTGTGCTGGGCTAAAGTGGTCTGGAGAGGTCTGAAGTGGGCCAAAATGTGCTGGAGTGGGCTAAACTGTTCTTGGGTGGGCTTAATTGCACTGGTCTGAGGTAAAGTGGGCTGGACTGGTCTGAATTGGGCCAAAGTAGTGCCAAGTCATGCTGTGTAGCAAATGAGCCGTTTTGCCTGTAGCAAGCGAGGGTGGGCTGGGCTCTGCTGGGCTGGACAAGGCTAAAGTGTGCTGAAGTGGGCTAAACTGGGCTGGACTGGTCTGAAGTGGGCCAAAGTGGTCTAAACTCTCCTGAAGTGGGCCAAACTGGGCTGAACGGTGCTGGAGTGGCTGAAGTGGGCTGAAGGGGGCTTCACTGGGTTAGACAGATCTGAGCTTGTCTGAAAGTGACTGGACTGGGCCGAATTGGAGTAAATTTTGCTGGGCTGGGCTGAACTGGGCTGAACTGAGGTAAACTGGCTTGAAGTGGCTGATCATGTCTTGGCTGGGCTGTGCTAAACCAGGCTGAACTGTGCTAAAGTGGGCCTAATTGGGCTCAGCTTGTCTGCGCTGAGCTGCAGTGGGCTGGGCTGTAAAGTGGGCTGAACTGGGTTAAATTGGGCAGGGATAAGATGGATTGGGCTAAACTGGGCTGGACTGAGCTGGCCTAAAGTACGCTACGTTGGTCTGGGAAGGGCTAAAGTGGGCTAAACTGTAGTGGGCTGGGCTGCGTTGGGCTAAAGTGGGCTGGACTGGTCTGAATTGGGCTTAACTGTGACAAAGTGTTCCGGATAGATGTGAATTGGGATAAACTAGGCTGAAGTGGTA